>NC_138730.1:19172058-19277058 GCF_965113295.1 Leuciscus leuciscus | reverse complement strand
TATTATGAAAACTTATTTAAATGTAAGTAGCCTACAAATCATTTAATTTGAACCTTTAATATTATATTCCCTGTATAGTTTACAGCATCTATCTATCTATCTATCTATCTATCTATCTATCTATCTATCTATCTATCTATCTATCTATCTATCTATCTATCTATCTATCTATCTATCTATCTATCTGTCTGTCTGTCTATCTATCTGTCTATCCATCTGTCTGTCCATCCATCCATCCACTCACGCTCACTCACCCTTTTCTAAATAGGATTTTGGGGCCCAGTGGGGGTCTCCATCAGCATAGGGGTCATTGTAGTGCACCAGAGCTGCATCTTCTTCTTCATAATCCACAGGTGGAGGTGGAGGGGGCGGGGCTGCTTCCTCAAACAGGAGCGTGTCCTCAGGTAGAGGAGGAGGGGGAGGAGACGGGCTGTCTGTTACTGGAGGACAAAGAAGGGAGGAAAACCTCACTGACATCATCTATGACCAAATCTAGTTTTAAAGACAGAAACCTAATTTAGAAATACTTTATTGAAAATGGCACAGTATGCATTAAAGGGGTCCTATTATGCCCTTTAACGAAGTCTTGATTTTGTTATTGGGGTGTACTAGAATATGCTTTCGTGCTTGATTGTTCAAAAAACACATTATTTTTCGCATATTTTACATTATTACAGCTCCGCTCTCCCCAGTCTGTCCAGAAAGTTCCCGTTTCGATGAAGCACCTATTTCCGAAATACGAAATGTGCTGTGATTGGTTAGCTGGCTCAGTGTGTTGTGATTGGCAGCGCTTAGCATGTGTTCGGGAAATGTCCCGCCCCTTCATAATGGCAAGTTCTTCTCTAGTGTAAATATAAAGGATGGCGGCAATTTCAAACCCGATTCAGACCCTGACAATGTTAACAAACAAGAGGAGCATCCAGAATGGATTTCATGCATGGACTTTGCAAGCACGGATTTCACAGGACGTTTCAGAGTGGTAATCATGATATTTGTCGGAAAACTATGTTAATACAAACAGTAATCGATCACAAAACCATGGTTAATTTTCCCAAGGGGCGGTAAACAGTCTTACAAAAGCAAGAGCTTACAAAAGCTACAGTAAACAACACTGTATCAACACTGTACCAACATGGACTTTGAGCTTTGTAACCTTGCAGATATTTTTATGCTCAAACAGCAATATTACAGACTAACTAAAGTTGAAAAAGTGAAAAGCATTATAGGACCCATTTAAACAAATAATTAATGCAATCAAATAATTCTCAGGTACAACGAAATGCAAAGAAACGTTTTTCATTTTTGTATAATATTTTAACAAAATTGCTTTACTGCTTCTTCTAAGAAATAATAATAAGAGATGCAAATAATCCCCAAACTTCTTTAAAAATATCATATATTTAATAACTTTCAATTAAAATTTATTTAAACTGATTCTTCATTATGTAATTAGAACTGTTGTACCACTCTGAATTGTTTTTCTTTTTGTGCCCGCCAAATAAAGATCAACATTAATTTTTTATTTAGAAATTAAAAACATGCTTAATCACAGAAGACGTGTATTAAAGCCACTGTTTGTATAAAATGTATTTTAGAATTTTAATAGTGTGCCATTGGCCCTACATACAAGTAATAGTTATATAGGATAAGTCAACTTCCAAAATAAAACACTATATCACAAAATGTTATTACATTTTGAATTATAACTATTAATATACCCATATGTTATTACATACAAATATTTAATAAACATTACATTTTGGGTACAGAGAATAATTCATACATGGCAGGCTGCAACTGAACAGAGACCACATGTGAGGATCAAAGCACTATGCTAATGTAGCGTTACTCACTGTTCTCCTGAACTCTGGCCACAAAGCCAGTGAGGGGAATCTGGGGCGTCAGCTGCACCATGGGAGGAGGCGGTGGAGCGACAGACACTGGAGACACACGGAGCGCAGATACACACACATTCATACACATCCAGCCAGACAGAAAGAGGATAACAGGCAAAAACAAGCCCAAAGAGTTACACACAGGCAGATAAACAGACAGAAGGTCAAAGCAGTCATTGTGACATGAAGAGATGAATAGCAGAAAAGCATTGGTTACTAGGTCTGCTAATAACCTCATTTATTAACTAAAAGTGTTTGGTGCTGCTAGTGGTGAAGAAATTACACACTTGAGCTTGGTGTTTGTTTTCTAATGTAATGGCTTACAGGCATTTTAAAGTGCAAATTAAGAGCCAAAACACTTTTCGGGCCACTAGCAGTCCCTAGAGTAGAACTGAACTCACTTGTGTTCTGGGGGTACGTGGGACCCCCGTTCAGGTGGGGTTGAGGCACAGAGAACTGGGAGGAGCTAGCAGGGGCGCGCCGGTAGGTGCCGGTGGCTGACACCATAGAGGCGGAGGAAGAAGTGGTGGAGGAATTGTGTCTGGAGATCTGTCGGGAGATTGTTCCGAACTGAGACATCGGGATTGGGCCCAAACCTGGACCTTGAGGAACTACAGGGAAAAAAGGACAGTCACAGAAGATGAATCCAATGCAAAATAGATCACTCTGTTAGGAGCTGGGGCTAGGGCTGGGTATTGATTCAATTTTGATTAATCAGCTTGTGATTTGGTTCAATTCCACTCTCAATTTAATTAGATTTGATATGGATTCATTGTATATAAATCAGGTACAGTACATCTCTCTCAACTAATACTGTAAACCATACAGTCAAAATGGACAATTCTTATTTTTTTATGGAATACTGTAATTAAAATAACTTCCCCTCCTTACTGGCGCGAGGGCGGGACAACCTGTCCCTTACATGACATCACAGCAATAGCAAACCTCAACCATCCAATCAATTCCCAATGGACAAAATCAAGTCCCACCCTAAATTTTTTCTTGTTCACGAAGCAGTTTTACACAGATATACATCACAATAAGGAAATAATGTCTATTGCAACTTCTGTTTCATGCTGACTTTAAAGGTTAAAATGAACATCTGATTTGTAAACCAATATTTAAATTGCACATAAGCAGTTCATGACTTTTTAATTATATGTTTCTATTCAAATAATTTTTTTGATAAATAAACATTTAAACGCTTTTATGATGGATTTATTAAAACATACATTAAATAATGAAGGCATGTTAAGTATAAATATAATGAATGAATAATAACTAGTAGTAAAGAGGAAGAGACGATCAGTTCCCGCTTCGTTTGAGCGGCTGCAGCGATCTGTCATGCCACATCAAAGAGCGCCAAAAATGTATTTATTGTTCATAGAATTTTAAAGCTGAGACTTTGTTTCATATCAAAAGTAACAAAGTGCAAAGCTTATGGACGATTTATGGAAGGCACGCTACAAATAATGTTTTGTAACGCTTTGGTCATGCATCAACTGAAAACACCTTAGACTAAAAGATTCTGGGGATTTAAGAACAGCTCATCAAAATGAGAATCGAATAAAAATCGAGAAATCAGTATTTTCATCCCAGCCCTATAAAATAATATAATATGTGAAAAATGTGAACTGTCACCTGGTGCCATACTGGGAGGGGAGGGTGTTGGCACAGCCAGAGGGATTCCCATACTATTACTGCTGTTTTCCCGACCGCCGCTGCCCCCACTACTGCCACTGAGACACACAGACAATAGGGTTACAAAGAGCTATTAAAGCAACAAGCATGCATCATCATAAATTCCCAAAGTGGAATCCTTTATTGAGCCTATCAAACAAGTCATTTATGACACCATCAAGAGCTTTTGTAGCTTGAATTTGGAGAATAAATGTGATAAACCAAAGGTTAAGAAACAGTTTACTGTTATTTCTAACCTTTTTCACCTTCAGCTTTCATTAGTAACAAGCCCACTGGGAAAGCAATGACAGTGGAGAATCAAGTTTATAAGAAAGAGAAGAAGACTTCCAGATTCTTTATACTTGTATATTTAAACAGTGCCATAGAATAAACAAAAAGTCTAATGAATGCCATAAATTCACTGATGCATCAGTTTTTTTGCAAGAGGAAAAGGAAATAAAGATAGACATTGAAGGGGGTGGATTGGAATCCACGGCTGCTTCAATGTGTGTGTAATGAGTGATTAATAATCAAGGATAAGAATTTCTATATAAATCATTTCTATATTAAATGATTCAAAAATACTTTTAATCATATGTTTGCTGTGAGTGTTAACCAGCTGCTTTTAGGTACATTCTGATGTGACCCTCAACATGTGTTGTCCATATATCTGGTTCTAGCAGACAAGTTAAGGTTACAGGGGTCCAACTATACGTGACTTCACCTGATTTACAGAATTGTACCTCTTTCATGTGTATTTCTCTAGAAACTAAAGTGAATAGTATCTTGTATAGGTCTTGTATAGGAGCTATAGGATACTTCGGCATGCAACAACAGACCCGAAGACGCCTTTCTCCGACCTCTGAGGTCACCGCAGACCTTAATCTAGGAATCGTGCGACAACTATCTTGACTAATGGCGACATACTCTCCTATCTATCCATGTGTGGAAATTTGCTTAGACTATATGTGTTCTTAGCCAATCAGAAACTGCAACCTGAAGCAAGGACGTAGCTTAGACCTTGGTGAAGGGTATAACTGCTGTGATCCTTGTAACTGTAAGCGGGGCGTCCTACGAACTCCTGTGTGAGTCTTGAACCTGACTTCTGCTGATGAAACTGTAAACTATCTTCAGTAAAACTTTTCTTCAATTTATTATAATTCTGACTCCGGGTCTTCTTTCAAACATCTGGTCCTTGGGTCCTAAACTGTTACCGCCTAACAACATCATGAGAGAGCAAAAGTAATTTTTAAAGGTTAGAAACATATAGAAATAAATATATATTCTCATAATTGTGATTTTATATCTCACAATGTTACTTTATCTCACAACTGAGACTTTATTTCTTGCAATAGCGGCTTTTATCTTACAACTTTAATATATCACCATGAAACCCAGCATTCATTGTTCAGTTTGGGGTCAGTAAGATAAAACTAATTTGCTGATTTTCTGCTCAAGAAACATTTCTTATTATTATCAATGTTGAAAACAGTTGTGCTGCTTAATATTTCTGTGGAAACCGTGATACTTTTTTCAGGACTCTTTGATGATTAGAAAGTTCAAAAGAACAGCATTTATTTGAAATAGAAATCTTTTGTAACATTATAAATGTCTTTACTGTCACTTTTGACCAATTTAATGCATCCTTGCGGAATAAAAGCATTATTTCTTCCAGCACAGTGTCTAATACCATTAAGGCTGGGACGCACTAAGACGAAGGTTGGCCGTTGGCCCGTTTTTGAGTGTCGGTCGTTTTTTTGGTCGATTCAACATGTTGAATTGACGTTGGGCCTCAGCTTAGCGAACGAGTCGGTGCACGAGAATAAAAGCTAAAGTGATGAAAGCGAGCGAAGAAGTCAGGATGGCACAGACAGAAGACTGCTATAATTTCATATCATCTTACCCAAGCATTCGAATGCACGAATATTTTCATAATAACAAGAGCCGACTGAAATTAAGAAAATAGACTATTGATACCTGCTGATATAGACAGATATTAACATACACACAGGCGCAAAACGCACTAGTTCCTACACACGCTCCTAGTTGACAATTGCTTTAGTCATTTTGGTGTGTTCAAGCGCAGCTCTCTGGTCAAGACGCAGCCGACGAGAGGCGACAACACAGTCAGCTTTCATCGCCGCCAGTTCTTTGACGTCGGCTTGGTGTGTCCCGGGCTTTAGAATGCCTGCATTGTCTTGTGTATCCATATGTGAGGTGTACCTGTGCGTTCTGGGTCTCTGATTGAGTGAGGCTGTGCGTCCCGGGCTGTTCTGGCTTCCCAGGCGCGCTGGACTAGTCATGTAGTCATTAGGCACCACAGGAGGCTTGACTGGCTCAAGGGTCTTATACGGTGTGTTTCGTCTGAGAAACACAAACACATATTTGTTAATAAAGATGCAAACTACATGCGAAAAAAAGTATTGTGTTATTAGGTGCCAGACCCTTAACTGTAGCAATAATTAACAAAACTCAAAGGAGACAGCACAACATATTTAAAAACATAAGTGAAATATAGTGTCTTACCCCAGCGTACCTCTACCTGCCATGGGGGGGCTTGGGGGCTTCTGTGTGGGAGGGTTGGTCCTGGATAACGTTCCTCCACCTGCCCGAGCTGGCGGGTTATTCCCTTGCTGAAAACATTTGACGGGGAAAACAACATTAAGACAACTTTCACAGTCATGATCATATCCGATTACTCAAAATGCTTATCAGTTTATCAAACATACAGCATGTAAACTACAATATGTATATTCTAATATCAGATTATGGAAATTAACTATAATGTGCATTACACAACATTATAAAGAACCAAGGCAAAGATGGTCGTGACATGGGACCCAGAAAGCATTGTGGGTTGTGTGCTTACCTTTGCTTTAAGCCACTAAGTGAAAGCATTGAGGAAGAGAGAAGATAATTAATGTTATTTAATTACTTAAACTTAATGAAAAAGGGAGAGAGGAGAAGCGAAACAAAAGACCTTTGAATAAAAGAACAAAAAAAATACTGATCTAATTTGACTGATAAGAATCTAGAGACAAAGCAGAAAAGTCAAAGCTGCTTGCACAAAACAAATGAATGATAATCACATAAATGTCAGTCATAATTACCATCTAATCAGGCTAATAAGCAAAATCATGCATAATGTCTTTTCTAGCGATGTGACAATTTCAAGCATTTGGTCAGTAAATAGCTCACATGTGGATTTAATTTAATATGAATAATACATTTTAAAAGCTCACTAAACCATCTTTACAACAAACTGCCTCAAATACTTGTTAGCTTGCAGTTTTTTTAATCCATCCATCTAGCTAGGCTAATATGAGTTACTATGTCATGACATTAAATAATCTTTATTAACAAAAAAAAACTGCTTCCACTCTTCTGGGAAGGCTTTCCATAAGAGCCAGTGTTTCTGTGGGAATTTTTGCCCATTCATCCAGTAGAGCATTTGTGCAGTCAGACACTGATGTTAGACGACAAGGCCTGGCTCGTAATCTCCGTCCCAGTTCATCCCAAAGGTGTTCGATGGGGGTGAGGTCAGGACTCTGTGCAGACCATGCAAGTTCTTCCTCACCAAACTCATCCAACCATGTCTTTATGGACCTTTCTTTGGGACACAGTCATGCTGGAATAGAAAAGGGCCTTTCTCAAACTGTTCCCATAAAGTTGGAAGCACTGCATCGTCCAAAATGTCTTGATATGCTGAAGTTTTAAGATTTCCCTTCACTGGAAGGAAGCCCAACCCCTGAAAAACAGCCCAGTCGGCCAGGTAACGTTCCTCGCAATTCGTCGCTCCACACAGAGTCCAGTGATGGTGTGCTTTACGCCAGTCCATCCAGCGCTTGGCATTGTTCTTGGTGATGTGAGGCTAGCATTCAACTGCTCTGTCATGGAAACCCATTCCATGAAGCTCCCGCCGCACAGTTTTTGTGCAGTGAAAGCTATGGAACCAACGTTGGCGACTCTGACGCACCTCAGCACTCTGTGACCCTGCTTTGTCTTAATAATGACCTTTATATTGATAACTGTACAAATTTACTGGTATACTCGTATTGGAATTTTGGCATTGTGACAATTCGACATCCACCAATTATGATAATCGCAATAATAAAGTTCTGACTGACGACTGAGGAGAGACGTATGTCCTCTGGGCATGTCAGTCAGGGGTGACTGACACACACAGAGCAACATTTGAGTAGTTAAGTGTCCTAATTACAGAGCCAGTATGAGGGCAGCCTGCGGGGCATTTACTCAGCCGAGGGGGGAAAAGGCCAGCGCACATCAGCACCAAACTAATGAAGCATTTAAAACAGGTCTTGGGGTGAGCTGCTGGCACATGGCTTCAAGATCTGGCTCAGTTTTATATATCGGGAATGAAAAGGCTGAACAACTAGTGGTGAATAATGTTGACGTTGTGTCATAACAACACACCATCCAGACCAAACATGGCATCATCCCATAAAAGCCATTAAAAACACATAAAGGTCAACGTAAAAATGCAAAGACATCTTTCATAATTACTTCTCAGTTCAGATAGCGACAATCTAATGTGATAACATTGATACGAGGGTTCAGAGAGCAAACTGATGTCATTATAACAGCTCAGAGCTGACACTGATGGACATGAATAATTTAATAACATGAATATAGTGAAGGAAACCAGAGAGGGTCTACAAACAAACACACACACAGACACACACACACACTAGACGACTAAGGATCAATTCTTTATCAGTACTTTGAATACTAATATCTAGAGCAATCAGATGAGGGTTTTTTGGGCAAATTCATGCATTTCATCAAGGAAAAGTTATATAAATACCTATCCAGTCCTTGTTCTCTAGACTATTTACACTAAATCTGAAATTAAACAGTAACATGATATTATCACATGTTCTCTTATTTTATTGTAAACTATCCAGTGGTTTATTCAAGCATTGGATTCTTAAGACATCTGGCCTATTCTGTGTGCTTAAACTCTTTTTATCTGAGAAGCATTTGTATCGTCCATCATGTACTCTTAAGGTCTTTTTGTTTTCTTGGTTTATATAAAATCTAAATGAAAATACAGCTAGGCTAATAAGTCAGTAATACTTCTGGATGTACGTCTTGATTTTTTATTTACTCAGAAATTCTAAACCCAAGTATGAACAGTAGTAGTAATGATGCTTGCTATAGCAAACATCAAAAAAAATTGACAATCAAAAAGACTTACTTTAACACCGTGACCCACATCATCCAGCAGGGTGTAATCTATGGGCTTCCTGATGTAGCGCACGGGTCGCTCCATGTTGCCCGGGGCGATGATCTTGTGGGTGCGAGATGTGTTTTTGTTAGTGGTGAGGATCCCAATCTCTCGTCTGGCAACTTTCTCTTTATGAATGTCCACAGTCTAAAAGAAAAAATAGAGGGATGAAAATGGGTAAAGTTTTAGAATTTTTGTGAGCAATCACAGCCTTCATGTAGGCTAGCTAATATATATTGCTTCAAATTAGGTGTCTAAATACTGATGAAATGTGACCTAATTAATATTCATAGCCATTTCTATATGTAAATTGAGGCTGAATGCTATTAAACATTTGTAATGAATCTCAATTCTTTATGAATACAGTAGTATCTATAGTATTAACCAAAATTGAGTACCTATAAATCAAAACAGAGGATTCACTAAAGTTGTCCATAAGTAAAATGATTTATATTTTAAAACATGTCCAAATAATTATATTGTACATTTTATATTGTACTAAGAATGTTTATGTGTACATCTTTTAGAGCATACGACAGGTAATATGTACACATTAGCACAGCATTGATAAGAAATATTTCTTAAGCACGTATTAGAATGATTTCTGAAGGATCATGTGACACTGAAGCGAGGAGTAATGGTCAAATTTTTAATAATATTCAAAGTCAGTCAAATCACCTGCACCAATGATGGGATCCGAGCAGAATTTGCCTGCCATTTCTGCCTATCTTCTTAGAGAAAAGTGGTGGCAAACCAGTTTGCAGGAGCCTTTTAACTTCAGTAGAAGGCAAAACATTAGATCTAGTTTCCATTAAGGCTCTGAAAATCTACTCTAGTGCATGATGGGGGAATGCGATTTCTAATTACCCTCAATAATACACGCCATCCCCCACTTAGGATGAAAACAAATCACTCTGACATTGTGTTCAAATATCTTCAAAGAGAACTAAAAGTGTCTGAGATGCTCTTTACAAATCATGGCTTACAATAAAACTAGGCTCGCATTGGATATGACTGAGCTCAGGCTCTAGTTATTATGGCACGTCAAGCATTATGATTATTTCATTTCTAACATATTCAATGTAGTTAATCACCATCTGCATAATCCATAGTCTAGCCCATGTAAATCTTATTATTTATGCATATTACATAATTGATGGCACTCAGGAACAGCAGAGCATGTGGGGTCAACTTGAGATTTAGAACATTTTTGCATTTGGTGGTTCTCTCAAATTCAACACGTAAATATGACTCCACATGGGACACAATAGCAAGGGTCCAAGATTAACTTTTTGCCACACTCAATGGCAGGTAGATTGATAAACGTAATGTCTAATTTAGTGCTTTTCACAATACGCATCGTTTCAAAGTCAAGTCAAGTCAAGTCAAGTTTATTTGTATAGCACTTTTCACAATACAGATTGTATCAAAGCAGCTTCACAGTATTAAATTAAAATAATACAACAAAGTTTGTTTCAAGAGGAATTTATTGATTGATAAAATTAAATTAAATATCCCCAAAATATCCCCAACTGAGCAAGCCAAAGGCAACAGTGGCAAGGAACCGAAAAACTCCATCAAGTGACCTAATGGTGTCCTAAAACTCCATCAGGTGACCTAATGGAGAAAAAAAAACCTTGGGAGAACCCAGGCTCAGTCGGGGGCCAGTTCTCCTCTGGCATTTATGAGCTAGAGGCCGGATTGTAGTTTGAACTGTAGGATTATATGAATGCCTGGCTGAAGAGATGCGACTTTAATCTAGTTTTAAACTGGGAGAGCGAGTCTGAGCAACGAACAGCATCAGGAAGACTATTCCAGAGTTTTGGAGCCAAATGTGAAAATGCTCTCCCTCCTTTGGTGGTTCTAGATATCCTAGGTATGACCAAAAGCCTTGAATTTAGTGATCTTAAAGAGCGCGATGGATTATAGGGCGATAGAAGATCCGTTAAATAGACAGGAGCTAAGCCGTTTAGGGCTTTATAAGTCAGTAGCAATACCTTATAATTAATACGGAACTTTATAGGTAACCAATGCAGTGATGATAAAATCGGTGTTATATGATCATATTTTCTTGATCTCGTAAGAACTCTAGCGGCGGCATTTTGGACTAACTGTAGCTTGTTTATTGAGGATGCAGGACAACCAGCTAATAAAGCATTACAGTAATCCAGTCTCGAGGTCATGAATGTCATGAAAGCCGCTTTACATAAGGTTGTATTGTACATTTTTAAATTTTATGCCAATAAAATGACAATTAAGATATGAATAATTGTCATAACTGAAAACTAGCTGGTTGGTAAAGAGATGCGAGTTTAAGATTTTCCAAGAAGTCGTTTGAGCGTTGAGAAGTATAGAGGATGATCCAGAAAGGATTTTCTTTTTCCCCGAAAATGCTAGTTAACATTATCGCATTGGACCGAAATTTACTGACTTTGCTCACACAGGTCACACTACTTCCCTAAAAAAAATTTCCCCAATAATTTTTGTCATTATTTGTGATTTTTTCCCCTCACCTTGTTACACTTGTGGTGTTCCCGGTCAAAAATGATGGGCCTACAAAAAATAGCTTACAAATGTCTCATTGTTCTATATTACCATTGGATTCACTCTTTTTGTCAACTTGTTTTCTTTTAAGTAGCACAGGTTTTGTATTTCTTTTTTAATCGATTGATTATCTGAGCTTATGCACATCAATCTTATTTATTAATTATGTAATTTTGGCAATATTGAATAAAATGTAAAAAAATCTTCCAAACAATTTATCACACAAGTGTGCTTTAATATTCAACCAGGAAGTTTGTTTTGAAATGCTTCTATCTTGTACAAAATAGCACAAATTCCCACTTGTGGTGTTCCCAGTCAAAAATGACCGGCCTATAAAAAAAGAAATCACTTATAAATCACTTGTTATGCTCTTTTATCACCAAATATTGGATTCAATCTTTTTGTCAACTTTCTTTCTTTCAATTAGGACAGGTTTTGTATTTCTTTTTGAAACTGACTGATTGTTGGCCTCACTGATCTGAGCTTACATTGGTCAAAATTGACCATCCACTAAAACCGAAC
Source organism: Leuciscus leuciscus (assembly GCF_965113295.1). Classification (NCBI taxonomy): domain Eukaryota; kingdom Metazoa; phylum Chordata; class Actinopteri; order Cypriniformes; family Leuciscidae; genus Leuciscus; species Leuciscus leuciscus. The sequence goes on along the minus strand of NC_138730.1, from coordinate 19,265,169 downwards.
GGGAGAGATCAAAAATAAGAAAAACATTTAGTGTTCAGGAGCATGTTCATCATGTTCATGCACACTCTCGCTACACAAACAAACTATTTTGAGTATTAAAGGCTTTCCTTTTTTTACAGAGATGAAATTTATCCTCAGATCATTGAGGCCTATGATCAATCAGTTTCAACTATAAATACAAAACCTGTCCTAAATTGAAAGAAAACAAGTTGACAAAAATATTGAAACCAATATTTGGATAAATGATTTACAAGCAAGTTTTAAAAGGCCGGCCATTTTTGACAGGAAACACAAAAGGTGTTACAGGGTTTTTAACACTGCATAAGGGTTCATTTTAATTACAAAATTACTCAAATGTGCTGACATTGCTTATTGTTATTTAAAATTACATGAATCAAGGTAAAGATTTGGGTTGAAAATTACTAATTTTGTGGAAAAACTAAATAATGTAAACAGGAAGCTGCTAGAAGGTTAACACGTAATGATTTTATGCCAGTCATCAATGTATATATATTTTTTATATATTTTATTATTGTATTTTTTCTTTTTTTTCACAACTGAACAAATGAAGGAATCAATGAAATGACAATTTAATTATTTGCACATTTGCAGTATATAAACCGTGCCACTTAGAGAATTCATGTTCAATCCAGTATATCGGTAAGAAAATGTACATGATTTTGTCACTGTATTTTCAGTCGCTCTCTGTAGTTTAAGATTACGTTTTGGTTTAAGTTCTGGATTCACAACAATAAAAGAAATCCAGACGCAACATTTTTCACTGTGATATGAGTTGTCTTTTGAGGGGTTCGCGATCCACCAGTTGAGAACCACTGAATCAAAGCATGCTGGGTAAGGAACACCTGGTTGTGTTTTGTTGGTGTTGCAGTGGCCATGGCTGACCTGAGAGATATGGTTGATGGAGGACTCCATCCTGCGCAGCTGTGAAGCCTGGATGTCCAACAGCTGCAGCACATTGTTGGCTAAGGCATTAATCTGATAGGCCACGCTGGCCAGGGACTGGGTGGTGTAGGCTTTGGTCTCCTCCAGGGCTTTCCTCTTGTCTTGTGCCTAAACAAAGATTAAAAAACAGAGATACCACTAGTTTTAAAGGGATAATTCACACAAAAAATTACAATTCTGTCATCATTTAATCACCCTAATGTTGGTCCAACCCTTATTGACTTTTTATTACAGAACACAAAAGTAGATATTTTGAAGAATGTTGGTAATCAAACCGTTTTTGTCACCATCGACTTCCATTGCATGGACCAAAAAAAAAAAAAAATCGTATTTTATGTTCCACAAAATAACGGCGTGTAAGAAGCTCCTTGTGAAATATAGTTTCAAACAAATCATACACATTAAATGATTTCCCAAAGCATCTCACACTACTAAAGCTGTTGTGAATGATGACGTAAAGCATCTTGAAATTCGTTATGGACTCCAGAGGAAATGTGGAAAAAGACATTTGCTGCCCATTGAAAGCTTGTGATTCACAGCGCGATATAGAAAGGAGATGGATGGGTCAGTGATATACTGGATGCAGAAATTACTCTATCACCATTATGTATTTACATACAGTTACCCTAAAACTATCCAAAACTCTCAGTTTGAACCTCACAATAGACACCCATGAGCTTCGCCATTGAGCCCAATGTTTTTTTGTTTTTTTTCTAAAAGAAATGAATACTTCTATTCAGCAAGGAGACATTAAATTGTTTAGAAGAGGCGGTAAAGACATTTATAATGTTACAAAAGATTTGTAATTCAAATAAATGCTGTTCTTTTGAACTTTCTATTCATGAATTTTTTTTTTTTAAGTATCAGTTTCCACAGAAATATTAAGCAACACAAGTGTTTTCGGCATTGATGATAACGAAGAAATTGAGCAACAAATCATCATATTAGAACTGAAATAATGATGTTGCTTTTCAAAATTCTGCTTTGCCATCACTAAATTGACCAATTTTACATTTTACAATATTTTTAAATAGAAAACAATGATATTATTATTTCACAATATTTATGCTTTAACTGTATTTTTGTTCAAATAAATGAAGCCTTAGTGAGCATATAATACTGTTTTTCAAAAAAAAAAAAAAAAAAAATCATACAGACCCCAAACTTTTGAACGCCAGTGTATGCTGCATTTGTTTTAAATCTACAAATACAAAAATATGGTCAGTTAAACATGTATAACAGCTGGTCTAAGCATGTAAAGTCAGAAGTTATTATCGATGAAAGTGTGAAGTGATCAGGACAACTTAAACAAATAAATGTCCAGGATATATTGATTGGAGTTAATATTGTTTGTGAGAAGAAAGAAACTTCAGTGTAATACAAAACATATGATATAGGTGGTCAAATATGTAATTTAGCAGTCATTATTATACAAATATACTTGACCACGGAATGCTTTAAATGATTCTCTGAAATCCTTGGTCATGTACTAAACTAATCTAACAAACTATTAAAAAAATCTGGTGAAATTAACAGGCAACAATTAACTTTGTTTAAACAGTATTCAGACAAGAGCCTGATGCAACCGAGACCGCATCTTAGTGATGATCCATATTCTGAGATTCAAAACATTTCGCATATTAAACAATTTCCTGTTTCATCAATGACATATTAGATAGCTTAGCATGACAAACATGAATAAAGATTAACACTAAACACTTTTAAAGCCATTAAAAGCAAATAAACATAAGGAAATAACATTTTGAGTAGTTTTTAGCACATACCGGTATGCACAAGTGGTTTCTGGATGTTTTGGGTGGTTGTTTATTGGCTCAAAGAGCCCATATTCTAGTCTCTATGATAATTGTTCACTTCACTAATTTAATGTAATTAATTTGGGGGTTTGTTTAAATCCCTAACCTCAAATATGAGAAACAGCAAGCAGCACTTTGCTGCATAATTACCAAATCGTCTTGGTCTTGAATCTAGCAATTATAAATGCACTCCTCGCACTCCATGAACTCAAAATGTGAGGGAATTAGCTTTCAGGATACTAATAGTTTCCATGTCAGAATACTATAACATAATTGATTGGATGGTTGTGATTTGCTACTGCTGTGATGTTATGTGATTGACAGGTTGTCCCGCCCTCGCGCCAGTAAACACATCACCAGACCAGAGAAGAGCTGTCATTGCAAGAGGAAGGGGAAGTTATTGATACATGAATAATTAAAAAAAGATGTGCACAGATAAGTGAGGAATAATTGACGACGGGACGTTGAATTATTTTTTTTGTGTGGGGGTGGGTGGGGGTTAGGGGCTTATAAATCTAATCCCAAGCCTCCGTTGCTAATTCCAAAACGCCATTTTTTGACCTAGTAACGGAGGCTTACTTTTTGTAACGAGAATAATAATGAGTAGGGCCTAGTGAGAATACTTTTTGCGTGCAAAAGAAACAAATATAAAACAAAAATAACGACTTTATTCAACAATTCGACGCATGCATGTGATGCATGCATAATGTGACTACAGTGGTTCAACCTTAATGTTATAAAGTGACGAGAAAATGACTATTTTAACGATGACTTTCCTACCTTTCTGGGCCTTGAAAGTGGCAGTGACGTTGCTGCCTATGGCTGGTTCAGAAACCTCGCGGATTTCTCGTGTTTCGAAGATGAACGAAGGTCTTACGGGTTTGGAATGACATGAGGGTGAGTAAGTAATGACAGAATTTTCATTTTTGTGTGAACCAACCCTTTCATTCTGTGGCAGAAAACATGGAAATAATTTGTCGTTTTTATCCCATTGTTTACTATATTTATTTGCTTGGTCAGTGTGGTTGTTGTGGGTTTTGGTTCTTTTTCTTTTGTAGTCTGTAAGGACCTTTGAAATGACTAAAATCATTTGGTGAAGTGATATTGAACTGTAATGCGGTCAAGACCTGCCTGGAACTACTTTAGCTGTGTGTTTCCCTGAAAATAATTGCACACCACCTTCATCATGTTCATCAACCAATCAGATTCAAGCATTCAACAGCCTCGTAATATAAATAATTTATAATAAATACTGAAATATTCCATTAAAATACAAGAATTTTTATTTTATGGGGACTTTAACAATTAGACTGCGACGAGCATGCAGCACTGACCCCAGGTCTGCTTCAAACACCACCTGTTACAACACGTCAGTGCTTCTCAGCTGTTCTAAGACCATGTGTCTGTCGCCACGGGGGGATTCAGATGAATGACCCATGAACGTCCTGCCTGTGGTTTTCCACCATGTCCTACTAGACTGTTGGACAACAGCTCTAAAACAATGAATGACTCGTGATATCTTGATTTAGATGGTGCAAGACATTAAAGCATAACGTTTTAATAATTAATAACATATTATATTTTCTTAAAATTATCAGGAACTGCCTGGTTTTCACTTATTAGGTCCAAAACATCATATCAAGTCTAGACTATGATTCCTATAATGAACACGGTCGGACATATAAAGGTTTGAGGTCGGTAAATCAGTTTTATACAGTATTTAAACAAAGTTTCTTAAGCTCACCAAGGCTGCATTTATTTGAATTAAAAAATGCAGTACAAAGTAATTAATCCAGTTTTTAGTGTCACAAGATCCTTTAGAAATCTTTTTAATATGCTGATTTGCTGCTCAAGATTTTTTTTTTTTATCATTATTAATGTTGAAAATATTTTTTTTCAGAATTCTTTGATGAATGGAAAGTTAAAAAACTGTGTTTATCTAATAAAATGCTTTCCTGTCATTTTTGATCATTTTAATGTTTCCTTGCTGAATAAAAGTATTAAACCCAAACTTTGGAATCGTAGTGTACTCATTCTATATCACGCCCAAATTAACATATTACTAATCCATGATTCACTCATGAAGCATTCTGGATTTCATTCACAAATGGTTTTGATACAGATTTAAAGAGCATGGTGCAAGTCATTGTAAGACATGACTAACTTCTGTCTAGTGCCAAAGTTCCCTGCTTTGGTCCTCTTTTTGAGTATGATTCACCCATCCCTGCTTTGGTCCTCTTTTTGAGTACGATTCACCCACTAAAACCACAAGAGGAACATCTTTGAATCATTTAGTCCTCTGAGTCCTCTATGAATATCTGAGAATGTGTCATTGCTAAACGAACTCACATGAGGGTTCAAAGACATTGGCTTATATCAAAACATATCATTAGATTCCCAAATGCTTAATCTCTGATCTCATATGGTTTGTAGCTTTCTAAAAGTATTTTTACAAAGTCTTTATAGTCAGAATGTACCAACATATTACCATACTGTGAGACTGCTTTAACGATACATTGATAATATGGATTGATGGATAACTAATCATATGGTGCATTGATGCAACAGCGTAAACCCTCAGGCAAACTTCTAAATATATGAGGTAATAAGTTGCACAATTTTTTTAAGTTAAGAAAATCAAAGTTTAAGTAAGCAGAACTGGCAGATTTTTATTTTGTACTCATACATTTTAATTTCTCTTTAAAGGAACACGCCGACTTTTGGGGACTTTAGCTTATTCACTGTATCCCCCAGAGTTAGATAAGTCCATACATACCTTTTTCATCTCCGTGCGTGCCGTAACTCTGTCTGACGCACCCAACGCTAGCCTAGCTTAGCACAAAGACTGCAGGTAAACGGCTCCAGCTAGCATACTGCTCCCAATAAGTGACAAAATAACACCAACATTTTCCTATTTACATGTTGTGATTTGTATAGTCAGAGCGTGTACGAATAACAAGGTCACATGAGACACAGCCATCCTCTAACCGTATACATACTGGGAACTATATTCTCAGAAGGCGAAGCACTGCTACTTCTGTGGAGTCCCAAAAAGTCGGCATGTTCCTTTAAAGTGGGGTAAGCGATATTTGAAAACACAATGCTTTGATAGCATTAACATATAGCATAACAATTGCTGAATGAGTATGGCAATATAAAACAAAACCATTAACATATATACCCCCCCCCCCCCCCCCAAAAAAAACCCTACACAACAGAAACTCTCCTAACTTAGCATAGCAATACATTAAACACTACTAAATCTCCCATTTAGCATTACTCTTGCACAAAAAACAAAGAAAAATGCATGTTAAATATATTTTTTTTAAAATGCATTTTTCTGCAGAAATAAAAAAAAAATTAACAACTTGAGTATACCTCATTTTGTTGTGTATGTCTTAAATGTCTTAATGGGATCCTATCTGCACATTTTAGAAGACTGAAAGAGTTTCTTGACTGTCGTCATTGCATCTCATTGCACAATCCAATAATGAGCTGTCATCAGATGATTGATGATCTTGATTTAGTTTTTTCCTCTATTATTTCAAAACTAAACTGTATATTTCTTTGTGGATGTCACAACTGAGAAATTGGATTTTACATTTTCAGAGAGTTCAATTGTTCATGTTAGCCATATTTTCGATGTACAGTGTATTTGTGAGTTAATCTCTTTTTTTTAGCTGTTGATATCTCATTAGCAGGACCCTGAATCTAATCAAACTGCCTAAATGTATCAAGGCATGGTCATGTGATACATGGTCAATGTATCAATCAATGTCAGATTTATGTCTGAATACACACTTTTCATTAAATAAATTGTTTCATTCAAATTAAGTTTCCTAAAAAAATCCAAATATCAGACCAAACAGTCCCCAAAAAAATGTCACATTTATAATTTTGACAAAACATTTTTGACAAAAAGTAGGTACATAGCTGTGAAACCTCATAAAATACTTTTTTTTTTAAAGTAACCCTCTTCCTCCTGTCAAGACATATTAGTAATCTTTCTTTAAAAGATACATATTTATACTGTTTTTCCTAAATTCAATATATATATTAATCTTTACGAAGGTTTGAGGTCTGATGAGAACAGCTCATGAGAGAAATCAAATCAAATGGTAGATCTGTGTCAAGAACATCCCACCGATCATCATGGATTTCAAAGAGAAAATGTTTAATAAGAGGTAATGTTGTTTTGTATTACTAACCTTTACAAAATCACAGCATCTTATTAACAGCAGGGATGCTCTTACACATTATGAAGGTAAAACAAATAAATGCTAAATAAATGTTGGTTTAATTTCTCACTGAACACTGATCATCATCGTCCTAAATGTCCCTTTGTTGAATGTGATTGAATTATACAAGCAAAGGATTCTTTCCTTCTTATCCCACTCATTATCATAGCAGAATGCCAATATGCATCATCACACACATAATACCCATAATATCCATCATAACAAGTTACTTAGCTATATGCTTAAAGGCTATCCTACAACATTTGGACATTTCCAACAGTCTCTGCTTTATTGTAGGTGTGTGAGTGAAAAGGTTTCAGTGAGAGACACATTAACACAGGTGTGTCAGCAATAACTTACTCACACCATCATCGACATTTCGCGTCTAGGCGTCTCGCCATTCTACTTCAGCCAATACACATTTGCAACACACACACATATTAAAAGATATTACCGCATGTATTTAACAAACCCATGGTGGTTTCACGTTCCACTGACATATATTATAGCGTTGCCAAAACGTGGATGAAGTTCAATAGCGTTTAGGGGTTGAAATGAATACCGAATATCTGGGCTTTCATCACATTCACACTGTCACCCATGGGGCTTGACACCCGTCTGGACCTCGAAACAAACCGAACAACAGAATTCGGCAAATAAAACATTGGAACGTTCAGAGCATGACGTATTAGTTCGGAAAATGACGTCTTGGCTTCAAACACATTTGCAGTCGATACATTGACGCCTTTCCATATACAATAAGCTATTAGATAACATACAACTAGATTGGTTTCTAACAATCTGTTGGGCGATATTTTGACCATTAAACTATTATGTCTTTTTTTTTAAAGCTAATCTGTCTCCATCCATCGTAGAGAAAGCGGCACGTCTCTGACACACCCTCCGAAAGTGAATTCGTGCATTGTGTCTATCAGGGTTAAACAACGCAAATATCATCCAAATACAAACGCTAGGCTTTATGATTAAATGAACTGATCGCGTGTATTATGCCTCAAAGCGCCCTTATAACCGTTTGATAAGGATACTCTGTAACGCTACAAATGCAGTGCTCGCATTTCAATCACATCCCCACTGATTCAGACAATACATGAAAGGCAAAGGTAATTTCTCCAATCCATACCTGCACATAATTGTTCTCGCAATATTCCGCAACCCTTGAAAGGTTTTGGTAGCTCTCCACAAGGGCTCTTTTTCCTGCCGGGATTTCCTCCTCTAACAACATTTGTAGCTCTGCCATCTTACATCCCTCTGCATTACTCTTCTCCCCCTCTTTCATTGAAACCAGCGGAGCTTCACTCTCCGACAGGAGGTCCCTCGCCTGGCATTGTGGGATTCCCGTTGGCTCCTCTCTTTCAGAAGTGAGACAATTCTCAACGCAGCGCTTTACGCACTGTTCTGTGATTGGGTGTCTGGCTCTGAGAAGCGGTTCTGGACCAATGGGAGAGGAGTACGTTGTTCTCAGCGATGCGAAATAGAACACCGTTCAACTTCTGACCAGTTTGTGATATTGACGAGAAGCAGAATTACAATGAAGACTAAAAAAATGCGTTTTGTCCACTGTCGTGGGCATTCTTTTTTAGTTAACATTTAAGCACATAATACATTATGTGTTGGAGTTTTAAGCTTTAATGTATGTTAATGAGATCATCGTTGGTTTTTCAGTGAACCACGTCTAACGGGTATGATAGGCTTATAATATAAAAATAATACAATACTGCTGTACCGTGGTGATAGCGATTTAACAGTGACGATCTTATAAAATAAATAAAAGACAACTTTAGGATGTTGTTTTATAATAGAGACACTTCTGTATACTACTATATATTCTGAATTGTCAGAAATTATCCATCTGGAGGCAGCTCCTATCTTAGCACGAGTAAAAGACGTTTAAATATCCTTTCGCTAGGCATTGTGGATCCTGTAGGCTAAAGCGCTCTACATTCCATTAATTACTATAGAGGTCAGCTTCATTGGAAACTACATCACCCAAACTGCACCTGTTTCAGTTAATACCTAGGACACCTTAGCAGCATTTTCAGATGGACGAAACACAGGAGGTGAGTTATTCAGTAGTTATTCAGAGTTCTTTTTTGTTGTTCAATGGCATTTTTCCTACTCTTGAAGGCAATTTGTCAGAGTTTAGACGGTGATTTCTTAGTTTGGCGAAAGGTTAATGAAATTGCTGATATTAAACTTATTAACCAAAGTTGTTCATTACCAAATATAATTAACATATCAAATAAGAATTAAGTCTGCATTTAAATTACTACCTTATTAACGTGATTTGCTTTTTCATCCACGTCTATTTGTTAAATGTTTCTAATTTGCTGACATCTGTCAATTATGATGTGCAGACCTGTCCATGAGATAAAGGACCATGGAAGATCCCAAATCTATTCAAAGGAGGTTTGAAGCAGCTGTCAAAGTCATCAGAAATATACCTGAGGATGGTAATACCTAAATATGAATGTCAAGTATTGAACTTCATGGTTTCATTTATAAATAACAACAACATAAAAAAACGTATTTTTAATCATTCTTTCCTCATTTCACACAGGCTCGTATGACCTGTCCGATGATATGCTGGTTATGTTATACAGTTACTACAAACAAGCTACAGCAGGACCTTGTAACACCCAAAAACCAAACTCTTGGGATCCTATTGGCAAGGCTAAATGGTAATTCTCATCCACTGAAAGAATGATTTTTCAGATTATTTAGAACTACATGTTCTTAATGAATTTAGTGTTTATTTTAACAGAAATGTTGATGTTGTTATATCTAAAGAATGCTTTAAAGAATAACTTGAGCATCAAGCCAGATACGCATATTAAACCCAGACACGTGTTGTTTGCAGGGAGGCATGGAAAGCCCTGGGAAACATATCAAAGGACCAAGCCATGATGGAATATGTTCAGGAAATACAATTGGTTGGTAGTTGTATAGATTACAGAGATGAAGCTCTCTCATATTGAGGTATCACTAAAAATAGTTTAAACCACAAACAATCAAATGTTTTATCATAGATAATAGAAACCCTCCCAGTCACAGACAGGATGGCAGAATTATTGGACGCTCTTGATCCATTTTATGAAATTGTGGAGGATGAGGATGAGGATGATGATGATGATGATGATGATGCGACCAGTAAAGCAGCACTATTATCCACAGGTACATCTCCTATTATTTAAATTCCTTTACCATAATATCTGACCTTATTTGAGCTCCTTTAATTAACATTTTAATGAATGTAGAAACAGGAAGCACTAAAGATGGAAAAGTTGTTGATGATGATGATGATGATGATGATGAGAAAGTTGAGGAGGGGGAAAATGAAAGTAATGAGGGAAATATAGAAGATGACATGGAGATGGATGAGAAGAAGAAAGGTACAAGCAACAACTTTATGCCTTTATATTGTGAAACAATTTTCAAGACAGAGAGCTGTTTTTTTGTGAGTAAAATGTGTTTGAATCTCCTGAAATGATTCATACTACTGTATTTAAGGACTTTTTTATCCTGCAGACTCGAGCACCCATGCAGCAGAGAGAGGACGTTTACCAGTGTTTAATGAAAGTGAGGAGAACAGTGTGACTTCCTCAACCAATGACACTCATAGTTCTCTCAACACTGAGGAAGAAGACGAGGAACTGGCGTATGGTATGTTTTTGTTTCCATTAGTTTGCATTTTTGTGTCCGGGCCAAAGTTACACTGTATAGCACAACCTTCAGTTGAGTTGGAGGATACAACATTTTGGTTTTTGCATTCTGATTAGAAAAGATTCTGCAGCCATTTAATGAAATTACATTGGCAGATAATGTAAATAACGTGTCTGTTATAAACTGTGTGTTTAAAAAATATTATTTGATGACATCATTCTTACCAAATATCACACAGATGACTCAGATGGTGAGCCATACAGCTGCTCAATGGAAAAACCAGCAACACAAGAGAAGGTACAGTCTTTATACTGATGTTTTCAATTCTTTCACAGGCTCAAAAACATATTGCACCTCAAAATCAAGTATAAGAAATAAAAAAGATTATATTTTGCATAATAAAAAAAACATATTTTATTAATAAGGTTGGTCAAATTATTTAATGTTTTTGAAAGAAGTCTCTCATGCTCACCAAGGCTGAATTTATTTGATCAAAAATACAGTTAAAGCTGTGATATTGTAAAATAAATGTAAAATAACAGTTTTCTATTTGAATATGTTTTAAAATGTAATTTATTCCTGTGATGCAAAGCTGAATTTACAGCATCATTACTCCAGTCTTCAGTGTCACATGATCCTTCAGAAATCATTATAATATGATGAATTGCTGCTCAAGAAATTATTCTTAATATTATCACAGTTGTGGAAACAATAATATATTTTTTCCAGTATTCTTTGATGAATGCTAAATTCAAAATAACAGCATTTATTTGAAAACGAATTTTTGTAACAATGTAAAAGTCTGATCAAATGACTTATCATTAAGTTTATCAAAAATAAAATAAAACAAAAAAGGTTTCTTTTAATTTTGGCGTGTAATATGACCTGGCCATGTTTTGTGAGATTCACTCCAGTTCTTTCAATGTTCCTATTAATAAGCTGATTAACTTCAGACAAACCCTTGAAACAACAATCATTAAGAGATCTATAACTGGGTTGAATCCATCATGCTATTTAAGGTCACTCTGATGCATCATACATCAGCAGATATTTGGAAGGGCTGTGTGATTCCTGGCAAAAAACTAAGTATGACTTGAAATCCTTGGCAAAACATGGATTAAGTGACATCAGCTGAAGTCCACCAGTTGATAGTTAGCACAAGAATATGCTTGTGACATTTTTTTGGAGAGAGAGAGAGAACCAAAGGAAGAAATGCATTTGTTTGTCATGACATGTCATGTCAGAGCTAAATAAATGGTAGTATGCGATGCTCTCCCTAGGGTTCAGGAGTTCCCAGGGTCCATTTGGCAGAAGTGAACGTGGTTGGGGCCAACATGCAACAAGGGGGAAACAGAGAGCCTCAGTGTGGGAGTCAGGATGGAAAACCACAGGGAGTGACACCCCCCGTCCCCCACCCGCCGACGCTTGGAACCGTCCAAACTGACAGAATCTCCCCAGGCAGAGGAAGAGGTTGGGCTCCAGTCAGTGTTTGAATAAGTCTTGAGCACCATGACGTCAGCAAGCAATAATGTGATCAACAAGCCAATTTTCCACCAGCATTTGTATAACTTACAATGGGAGTGAATACTATTATACTTCTCCTAGGAAATAATTTCCTAATAAGGCAAGACTCTAATATTGCATTGTGGCATTCATTATAGTTTATATTGATATTTATTTCCTTTCATCACCATGGGCTTGTATTTGTATTATAAAAAGAAAGAAAATACACACTTGCAGATCATTTTAACTCTGTAAATGATATGAAATAATAGTAAAAAAAATATATATATTTTTAAAAATGGAAGAGTTTATTGAATCTTTATACAAAATCTGAAATTTTTTGCATTTGTGTTTTTTTGTTGAGTATAATATTTGATACATCATGTTTTTATTGCTCATATAGTTTGAAACAGGAGAATATGGAGCTCAAATTCAAGGAGGAAAAAAACACCTCAATTTATTCAGAGGCCCAAATTGAGCAAAAATATTCAATTTGGTGCAGTTGCTGATATTTATATGGCCAAAAGATAATATGAAATTCTGATAGCATGTGATATAAATCGATACGATCTTTATAACAGTACAGACGACTTACATAAAATACAAATATATCAGTTGTTGCTCTAAATCTCTCAACATAATGTCTTTGTAAGATGATATTTAAATGCTTAGTCATTACAATTTAGGTATATACTGTTTAATTATATAACAGTTTCTATGTTTGATATGTGTCTGGGAATTAGTTGAAGCATAAATGGATGATTTTTTTTATATACTCTCAGGCCATCGGTTAATGGGGACTAGCCTACCTGACAAACATGAGTGCAGTTTCCAAGGAAATGGTCAGCGCTGGGAGACAGAAGACAGAACGGACAAAAGAGCGTTTAACAAAGAGATCGCTGTGATACTGTCACAGTTACAGGACAACATGCAGGATGTGCTGCACAGACTGACCACACTGGAACATCTTACGGCATCACAAGTAAGACCAGAATCAAAATATATGGCTCAATACATGTAACCACAAGTCTAGACTGTAGATTCCGAAGACTGGATCTGTTTAATCCACCTTATTTTTTTCTGTGCAGTAAATGTTAAAACAATTTGTGTTACAAACCAGCGTGTTTATAATGAAGACATGCATTAAAATAATATGGTAAGAAATACCAGTTTGCAAAATCATGCAGCATAACAAGCTAAAAAAAAAAAGCGGATGAGACATGAAATTTACGGTAAATAAAAAATATATGTTCAAATGTATTTTTTTCCTGTGATGACAAAACTGAATTTTCAGCATCTTAACATTACATTTTATGGTAAATAAATACCATTAAACAACATAATCACCTTCAATAATTCTAAAACCTTCAGAACAGTTAAAGTTGCTATTCATTTAATTATTTATTGGCTTATGTTTGATTTTAGGCTGAAATCCCTCCTCTCAAAACTTTGAACTCCAAGCCATCAAAAAAGGTCTGTTTATATGACGCCAAATACGTGGAATGCAATAGTATGAAATTCCGCTTTATATGAACAGAAATGTTTAATTGTATCTGTGTTTCAGAGATGGTCCTGGTGGACTTTAAACTCGCCCCCCTTCGCCGCGGTGCTGACAGTTATCTGGCCGTTTGCTGTGCACTGGCTGGTGCAGTTTTACTTACTGAAGAGGAGGAGGTAAGCAAAGCTGTGCTGTTAACTAGGCTATATCTCAACACTTTTTTTCAACAGAATTTTTTTGGGAGTAAAACATGTGTGCATTGCATCTTTGTTGTGGTTTTAGATGGTTAAGAGTGAAGTGAAGAATCAGATACCAACTGTATACCATCAGGAGGACTTTCAGACGGTCTGGATATATCTGGATATATCATAACCGTGAACGCTATGATGTCACCCTAACCTCAGAAATGAATAGTATTCAGCAAGGACAGTCATAATGTTATATGATATCCATCAGAATAAATGCTGTTCATTTCAACATTTTATTCATCAAAGAATTCTGGAAAATGTATCACTGTTTCCACAAAAATGTTGAGCAGCACACTGATAATAATAGTGATTTATTTATTTTTAGCAGCAAATCATCATGTTAAAATGATTTCTGAAGGATCATGTGACACTGAAGACTGGAGTAATGATGCTGAAAATTCACAGGAATAAACTACATTTTAAAATATATTCAAATAGTTGAATTGTAAAAATATTTCACATAACTGATTTTACTGTATTTTGGATAGGCTTTTGAACAGTCGTGTATATAATAATCATACCTTTTCTATTGTGTTTGTGATTTGTATGACTTTCAATGCAGTTAGCTTACAGTCGTTTTAATCCATCTCAGCCTTTAAAAGATCAACACATTACTCATTTTTCATTTGCTTCGAAAGATTACATTTCAAAGTGGAGAAATGCTGGAAAAATTAAGTATTTTGACATGGACAGAGACCAAATGCCAAGGAATATTATATGTTGCAGCTTTTCCAAATAGGGGATTGAAAATAAAAATAAAATGTGTGGATTAATTCACTGTACCAAAGAGACAAGCTAAACAACACAGACTTGAAATATTTCTGATATAAATGTCTTCTAGAGTATAGCTATACTTTTTATGTGGAGTGTGGACCATTGTAAGTAGGCTACAAGAATTTAAGTAGTTTATTTTTATAAGCTACAGGCATACAGTACTTATAAGTCTGTTGTTGTTATTGTCAAGCAGGCAATTCTTTTGTAATGTGAATAAAGAATTTGAAAGGATACTTGTTGTATGTTTGACTGCTTAAGACAGATAACGTAGATAAATAGATCGATAGATAGACACGCATCTGTACAATCTGTAGATTACTAAATATTAAAGATTCCTCCTCAAATCAAAGTGACTTCACGTGGGCCCATTGAGATACTGTAGTGTTTTCTACACGGACGCAATTAAAGACAGGACAATAACAATCTGATTGTGTTCAAAAGCTTGTTGCTAACTTATCAGGCTGTGCACGTGGTAGCAGGGAAGCAAGGAGATTTGAAAGGTGGTCTGAAAGCAGACGTCTATGAAAAAACTATTAAGTCATTGACTAACGAGACAGCTATCTTCTTTTTCGGACATAAACACTATTTAGGACGGATAGTTTACTACTAGAACACGGTATGTAAACGCCAGTCAGCTGGCGAATGGACGTCTCTGATATTGCCTCATGAATATTAACTTCCTCGCGTGATTGGACGCTCCAGTAAAGTTACAAAGCAACGTACTTAATATTCATAAGACATGCCATCGCAGTTAGTCGTAATTTACGAGTGAAGACGATTGTATGTGCACGTGGTAAATCTGAAAAGATTGATTAGATTTTCGGTTTATGGAAAAATGCAGGAGGAGGGTTTGATGGACGAAGCAAATCGAGCAGATCCTCCGAACTGGATCCAGCAGCACGCCGTCGTAAGAGCGACTCACATTCCGGTTGTGATAAATTGATACACTGCATGTTTGGACAAGTGACATTTCATTTGTTCTCCTCTTTAGTACCAAGACCTGATGCATTTAGATGTCGGTGACAGTGCTCAAGTATATGCTGCTTTCCTGGTGTACATGGAACTGACGGAGGGTGAGGAAAAATCAAAGTAGTTGTTAGTTAGGAATATAGAAAAGAGACTAAATAACCTTTTCTTTTTTTTTTCTATTCCTTTGAAGTGCGTAAATGGAAGGAGGTGGTTGGAGTTTCCTGGCCAGAGTTACAGGCCGTTCTGCTGGAGGGTCGAGAGAAGGAAGGAGAAGCAGTTCAGATGATCTACCCTCTGCCTTCACACAGATCCATCAAACACAGAGAGTAGGAGACACAGTCAGCATTTACTGTAACACTGTCATTACTAAGCAGCTCTTCGGCTGTGAAGTATCAAAGCTGCTGGAAGTCCTGAAGGGCGCTTAAAAAAAACATCTCTTGTTTCAAAATCACTCCCAGCTAACAATCCCCCTTTAGGTGGTCAAAGATAAAACCTCCATGGCAGTGTTGTGGGAAGGTTCATTTTTGGTTATAAAAACAAACCTAAATATAACCATTAGGGGATGTTCTGTATTGGTTCCATTTAGGTTGTCACAAACAAAACAAAAAACTCCCTGCAATGTTCTGGAAAGGTTAGCTTTCCGTTACCAAAAAAGAACGTTCCCAGAATTTTCTTATTTGGTTCCAATAAAAATGGTAACCATATGGGAGCATTGGAGGAAACATTCTGGCTGCATCCGAAATCGCATACTTCCCTACTATATAGTATGCGAAATGTGACAAAAGAATTATGAAAAGAATTTACAGGACTTATAAAAGAGTAGGCAAAAAGTACCCGGATGATCTACTACTCCTGGTGAGATTCTGAAGTGTGCATATGATGGACACTTTACTATCCCATGAGGCCACGGGAGAGCATTTGTAAATGGCATTAAAGCAACGTACTGCTAGGTCACATGATTATGACAACATGGCGAATGTTGTACATCCGGATTACATTCATACTACACACTACATACATACTATTTAGAACATACTTTTTTTAGTGGTTGTGAAGTAATTACTTATTCAAAATAAGTATCTACTCGAGAGTATGTGATTTCGGACGTGGCCTCTGTTTGCTGGGTTGTATCAAATTCGCAAGTGACGAACCTTGGTTTCGAAACATTTCATAATTCCGATTGGACCGTCCTCTGCTAGATGGTGTTGGTTTGGTGAACCCATGATCGAGTGTTTATAATGTGGTTTAATTTTTAATTAATTTATTGAATTTTAATACTTATAGGCTATATAATACAAAAAGGTGCATATTTAATTGCTTCTAATTGACCTAGTTTGCCAGAACCTGCCTAACAACACAAAACAAGCACTACGCATTAATAAAAGAACGCTTTTTTATATTTAATTATATGATTATTATTACATATTTTGATGTTACATATTAGTTTTCATTGCATTTACACCATTTTGACCAGCAGCCACTGTCTTTCGAGAGCTTCGAAACAGTGAATCGTCTCGCGAAGCAGTTGCTCAATTGATTCAGTTTCAAAAGGCGTAGTTTCTCCCATCACTAGCTGTTAAGAGATTTACACGGCCCCTAGAAGCAACACAAAATGGAATTAAAAGACTCCCTGTCTGCTATTGGTCGAACAAACAGGTAGCCACACCCCTTGCCTCACGCTGTTGGCTGAGAACCAACTCCCATTTCTGTTTTACTCTTCTTAAAAGGTACCCTTCTTTTTACTTATTTTTAAAGGTAATGCTTTATAATAACTTGTATTCATAGCATTTACAAACATTAATAAATAATGAAACTTTGTTTTATAGATTTTCCATTTTAGATGCATGGACATCTCATATCACTAACAAGAAATATATAAAGATGTATCAATCATAAGGTGTTAAGATAGTTTGAGGTAAAGACCAGAAACTTCAGGAATACACTTGACTGCTTTATAAACCTCATCACTTAATCAGATTATTATGCTTTAATAAATGTGACAATTGAATCTTTATAGGTTGCGGACTATATTGGACAGAGGTGTCCCGATGCTCTTGTGTGCAGTGGCTTCTGACTCCAGTCTGGTGTACCAGAGGCTGTGTGATGGCCTTCTGACCCCTGACCCTCCAGTGGAGATCCAAGACCAAGGCCGCCGACAGCATCGCAAACGGAGGTTACAGACGTGAGATGAGCACCCAGGCAGATTGTGATCTGATGTGTGGATTGGGTAGTATTATGACTGATGGAGGCTGGTTTAAATGCATTTATGAACTTGTACTGTCCTTGAAGAGAGACTGAATTGATAAGATAATCTAAGGAACGGACCATATTTGGACATGTAAGACAACTTCTTGCAGTATTACACTTGGACAACACCAATGAGCTGCTTTTTCTTTTTTACTCAAATACTTGAAATGACAGATGTGTAAAATTACACATTTCATAATTCCCCAAAAAATCAAACAGAGAAAGCTGCAAAATAAATTGTTTTTATTGTTGAAACCATCTTCGTTTACTCACCCTGTCATTCCAAATCCAGAAGACTTGTTCCTCTTCGAAACACAAGCAGAAACCTGATAGATTTCTGTCTTCATTGAAAGTCCATTCCACTAAAACTTCGACGCTCAAAAAAGTTCAGACGTAAAAAAGTAATCTGTATGAATCAAGGGGTTTAATCCAAATCTTCTGAAGAGACGTGATCTTTTATAAATGTAGTATTTTATTCACATATAAACATTGATCAACACATACATAGAGCTCATCAAATATGGTAAACGGAAGCTCGATCGTACTTGCTTAAAGGGATAGTTCACCCAAAAATTTTAAATCTGTCATCATTTACTCAAAGTTGTTCCAACCCTGTATAAGTTTATTTCTTCTGCTGAACGCAAAAGGAGATATTTTGGAGAATATTGGTAAACAAACAGGCTCAAGGCCCCATTGACTTCCATATTATGGGAAAAAAAATTATATGGAAGTCAGTGGGGTTCATCAACCGTCTGGTTACAGAGATTCTTCAAAATATCTTTTATGCAGGTTTGGAACAACATGAGGGTGAGTAAATGATGAGAGAATTTCCATTTTAGGGTGAACTATCCCTTTAAACATGCAAGAACCACTGAGCTTTGTTCTAGCACGTCAAGCAAGCTCGGTTCAGCTTCTGTTTACCATATTTGATTTGCTCCATGTATTTGCTCTATCAATGTGAGTAAATGACAGTTTTCATTTTTGGGTGAATAGACACTTTTAACATTAACAATACAGAGCTGGAAAATACATCCATAAACCAGTTGCCATTGCTTGTCCTTGGTTAGTTGGTCAATGTGTATTTATTTATTCATTCCTTCACTCTGCATCACATTTACTGCATTTTTGGCATTAATGTTTGGCCCAACTGTGGTAGGTACATAGAGAACCTAAGCATACATGTGGGGTATTCACTTTAGTGTGAAAATACAGAAATTAATGGCTTACTTTTGTCTCTCATATCAGAAAAGAAAACGCTGTGTGCTTAAGGCTATGGCAAGTTACTGTCATACTGTAAAAGGAAGAAGCACTTCCTGATAATAAAACTTATCTGTGTAAAACTTTCTGAAGGCTGGTTTTGAAACTTGTACTGGTTTACAACTAAAGAAAAGTGAATATAAATGTCAAGAGAACTTATGACATCTTCCTGTTATATAGAACAAAATGGAGTATCTGCAAAATACATGACCTTAAGATACTGTAATTGGCGTCTCTAAACATGGCTAGATGCTGTGATCTATCTCCACTGTCCAACATGTCCTCAAGACCGGCCCTGAAGGAACTGCACTGCTCTCATCCAACAACAAATCTAGTGATGATACATACAGCACTGCTGTCCTGAGCGTTGTAACAACTCAAAGAAAAAGGTCAAAAAGACACGTACATAAAACACTGTGGGTGAAAAATACTTGCTCACATAATAAAAAAAAAAAACTGGAATGCTAGAAATGGCCTCGTGTTTCTGTCCATATTCTTTCACTTCCTGTGTCTCAACAGCATGGACAGAATCACGCAAGTCTCTCGGTAAGCAAGTCCTCCTTAGGAGATATCATCTCCACCGCTGGTCCACCACGTGTAGTGTCCATATCAAAGGGAGCGTGAAATCCAGGATTCTCTGCATGGCTCTCTCCACTGAATGTAGTCTATGAGTAGGAGAAGGCTTATGGGTAGTGTAAGGCAAGGGATCGAGGAACAGTCTGAAAATGGCTTTCCCATTCAAAACTTGGGCCAAATCCCAAGTCTCCTTAACCATTGCCTTTCTGTGCCCCCCTACCGTTTAAATACTAGTCCTCAAGAGTCTCAAATACTGACCTGTAAGACGTTTGGGAGAGTGTGGACTGTAAACGGAGTGAATAACAGGGCTGAAAGTCACTTAACCCCACGCTCTTGAAGATTAGTACCCGTTGGGTAAGGAGGCATGAAAAGGAGTAGTAAGGAACTTTGGGACAGGATTGACTCAATGTTGGCCCGAATCAAACGTCTCGGCATGCTATGTCATATCCTCGTCCTCCGAGCAGTAGTCCCGTCCCTGTAAAAGTAAAAGTACCTCTGAATAAATGGCAAATAAAGACAGGCTAGATTTTCAAATGTTCTCGCAGCTACAATGCAAACGCCGCGTCCACGCCGGATGCGAGCGACGCAAAGTGACAAAAGACTACAGAACCCCTTATAATATAACACTGTCTACGCTGGATGTAGTGCGACATTACAAATTTCCAACAGCAAATTGATGCCTCGTTCTATTTCTGACGTACTCCATGTGCTTGCTACTTCTGATACAAAGGACAAATGGATTTGCAACAGTCACTTTGACACATCCAGCCTCAGGATATTTCTGCGCCGAGTATAGACACGGTGTAAGGTGTTCTGTTCTGATGACTATGTGGTTGTTAGCGCTAATTTAAAATAACCCATCTCAAAGTCTCTATATGATATTCTGGTGCCTTTGGCAAAAATCATTCATCAAATCACTTAAGGTCATGTCACACTTCACTGACAGACCAACGCGGACAATCACCAGATTATAGAACATAATTTCTCAGACATTTCACGACCCGACAAATGCAGATTTCAACATGTTGAATAGGCGAAAATAGGCACCGTCCAATGGCAATTAGACAGGGTAACACACTGATCCGACAAATCCCGACCGAGCTGTCTGTGCAGTGTGAATTGGCCTTTAGAAATGTAATAGCAGACCTCTCCTCAAGTCAAAGGAGGCAGAGTTTGGCTGTCCTGCCAGGACAGCGGCTCTCTATGACTGAACATGCCTACCCCTGCCCTAGTGTACACGTAAAAAGTATACTTTGGGCTTTAGGGACTTCCCTAAATGGCCCCTCACCCTAAGTATGAGTGATGCTATATCACATACCTTTTCAATCTTCTCATCCAGCATCTTGAAGAACTCCTGCTGGCTCTCTGAAGAGTGGATACTGAGGAACAGTCAAGGCTTGGTGAACATCTCATTGGTCGTCTTCTCTCTATTGCTGAATTCTTAATACTCAAGAGCTGAAACCAAACACAAACTCACCTTATCTTATTACCATTTCCGGTGGCATCTTTATGCCTGCCCTTGTGCAAAAGTGTGCTCTTTTCCTGAAACACATACAAGAGGAAAAATAAATGTTCTCCAGGAAGATAAAATGATTATGAGGAGATACATAATGTATCATATATATATAGGATGTATTAATCATTACCAAGTTCTCTTGGTTTCGTGAGTTCGCCCGCTCCTCTTCTCCATGCATGTACTTCACCTTCTCAACTCCTTTCAGTTTATACTCATCTACAACACAGAAAGAGTCAACTGGAAACAGGATTCTTAATCCATTTTACTTTAGTAATTAATTTACTTTTCAGGATATTCAACAAAAACGTAGGATGGGACCAAAATGTATGTTTGTAGTGGATTATGGATAACAGATAACAGACCTAAGGGATCATGTCCAATAAAACCAGGAACTAAAAAAGTAAATTTAGTAAATTTTTATTTTATATAGACTTTAAGGTTACGTGTTCAAGCCCCACAAGAACAAGGCATGGCCTGTGATCACTGTTTCAAGGGAAGTTAAATCCAGGTTCCTCCAGAGGGGATTGTCTCTATAATAGCTGAACTGTAATTCACTTTGGTAAAAAGCACCAGCTAAATCACTACTTACACTAATAGGAATGTAAAAACTGCCTAGTAATTTCCTGCATTCCCCACCAAGAGCTTCAAATATAAACCACTTGGGTTTTTTCTGACGGTTTTTTGCTCATCAATTTACAGCAGGAGTAGAAATGTTGTCAACATTTAGTTACAATTACAATAATTATAATTTAGTTAGATGAAGTACAATATGTATAAACAACATAAAACATCAATGAAAGCTTTTAATGTTTTTGAAAGATGTCTCTTACGCTCCCCAATGCAGCATTTGCTAATTTTATATAGATAAAATACAGTAAAAACTGTAATATTGTGAAATATTATTACAATTAAATTCATGTTATTTATTCCCGTAATAGTAAAGCTGAATTTTCAGCAGCCATTACCTCAGTCTTCAGCGTCACTACGGTTCGGTTCGCTACCTCAATCAATATACTGAGTCAGGAATTTTAAATTAAATTCAACTCTGACTCCATAAATATCGTATAGATTATTATAACAGCACAGCTGGGACACTGACCGGAGAAGGCATCTCCGTTGCTGTAGGCCTTACCCCGGCCCTCTTCATCACTGGGTACAGATGACAACTGCTTGGCTGAGGTGCAGCCCATCGCCTCACTTCCTCTCCTCTCCTTCCTGCATGGCACTCTCTACTGCACCTGTCACAACAAATACAGGTATGAGCTCGCACAGAACTGCAGCAAATAAACCAAAACAGAATACAGTGACACATAGTCTAACATGGAGCTTAGTCCGTCTGTACTGAATGATATACACTGAACTTAACCTTCATATCTGGGTGTGTCACATTTATGTTTCCTCCGTGCTGAGCAGCTGATATGAATTTGGGTTAATAGGACACTGGCCTCAGCACGATGGACGTTGGTGTGTTTGGACATCAGTGAGTAACGTCTGTGTAGTTTATGTGCAAAGAGCGAGGCCTGATCTCAGGTCAGATTCCATGTCATTAGAAGTTAAGAAAGAGAGTAGAAATGGTGGGATGAACTGATAAGAAAAAAAGGTTTGTGAAGATTAAGCGCACAGAGCATAAACAAGTACGTGGTTTCATGTGCTCAAGGTCAATTTTTCTGCAAATTCTGTTGATTTTCCCCCCCCGGAAATTCCATTTTTTCAGTTGTAATTTTTCTGGATTCCATTTGAATTTTTCTGGATACTGTTATAATGGTTATATTAAATTGTATAAGCAATCAAAAGGCAAGTCTAATTAAGCGGGGGGGGGGGGGGGGGGGGGGGGGGGGAAAGAAAGAAAAAAAAGTCCTATTAAATGTAATTTTTTTTAATTAAAATTCCACCAAATTCTGTTTTCAGTTTTAATGGTTTAATAAAGTCTTAATAATCAAGAAGCATGTATAATCAAGTAAATTCATAAAACTTTAACAACTTAATTACAGAAATTGGTGTTAAGTTTTAAAGCATGATTTAAAAAATCTGAACAACAGAGATTTACTGTTAAAATTAAAAACATGGAAGAAATGTTTTTGTATTATTCCTTTAAAAATAGTTTTAAAGTATTAGGCTATTACTTTGAGAAGTACCCTCTGTACAATAGTAATATATTACTGTCACAATTTCTTCAAGTTAAAAACCAAACTTTTATATTGGCGGGTTGTAGTGAAGACCTTAAAGTTTGTGTTGTGTATATGATGATAGTTTTCACAAATAAAATGGTGATTGGATTCCAAGATTCCACATATTCTATTATAATAGCTGATATTTGGGGTAATAAAACAATTCCTATACAGATTTATACAAGTTTTGGACACTTGTCAAGTGTCTTGATCATCAAAAATGATGATGTCATTGCATGTAAGCACAGGTGCAGTTAACCACATTAACAATGGACAGTTGATAACCAGAAAGTCATTCAATGACTAGGCTAAACATTGTTTCAATGTATTAAGATTTCCTCCTAAACTGGTTTCAGGCAGGTTTTCAAGGTGAAGAAACCAGTTTCCTTTTAGATCATGTCTAATGATCTAAAAATAAAAATAAAAATTCAAGTGAGCTTAACCAGAGACTGTATATAGCTGAGATGGACCACTGATATTACAATGAATGGGAGAAACTGAAATGCCCAATAGTGCTGCAGGAATGAGTACTAAACCTGGAAACCTGGAGTTAGTATTTTTGCATTTTAGGTTGCATTGTCCTGAAGCCAGTGGGTTTTCGAATGAGTTTCTGGTTAAACGCCTGAAATAAGATCTGTGGTTAAGTTAACACAAGCTCAAAATATTTTCTTGTTGTATTCTATGACATAAAATACCCCACCGATGAAAACGTGGTTGCTAACAAGTGGCTAAAAGGGGCTACACAACTTGGCTGAGGAACTGAAACGCCATTACGTTAAATTGGAAAACTCATGTACTCATCAAGCCACTTGTACAGCCTTATTTCTATTACAAACTATTACAATTAAAATTTTACAACTTGTAAATAAAAAAAAAGATTTTTAAAAAATGTGTCAGAACCTTAGTAATGGTGATGTTTGAAGTCATTCAAGCGTGGTATAGCTCATTTATAGCCTAACTTTAGCTTTTTACTTATGGCAAACTTCAAATGATACATTTAAACATAATGAAAAATTGAGTGTTACTTGCTGTTTCTTTGTAATTATTTGGGACATTTACAGGCAATTTCTCAATGAAAATCCAGAAACCAAATTGTTTTCTAGTGTATCATTTAAAAAATAAATGAATAAATATTTGCACTTGTTGAAAAGAATTATAAAATTACAAAAGCAAAGATAACCATATCATAATATAGCTCTTTATTGCAAAATAAAATAAAATAATATAAAATAATTCATATTGTGAAACAAGATTTTGTTCATATCGCACACCCCTAAATGTAGTCAAATTGCATGTCATTAGAAATAGTAGAAATGGTGGGTTGAACTAATAAAACAACTACAGGTTTATGATTTTATATATATATATATATATATATATATATATATATATATATATATATATATATATATATATATATTAGGGCTGTCAAAAGATTAATCGCATCCAAAATAAAAGTTTGTGTTTACATAATATATGTGTGTGTACTGTGTATAATTATTTTGTATATATAAATACACACACATGCATTTATATATTTAAGAAATTTTTGCATACATATATAGTGTATATATTTATATATAATTTATATTATATATAAATATTTTTTTAAATATAAATTACACATTTTTCTTAAATATATACAAGCATGTGTGTGTATTTATATATACAAATTTAATTATACACAGTACACACACATATATTATTTAAACACAAACTTTTATTTTGGATGCGATTAATCGCGATTAATCTTTTGACAGGCCTATTTAATATATATATATATATATATATATATATATATATATATATATATATATATATATATATACACATATACACACACACACATATAACTAAATTTAATTTTAAAAAATTGGTCTTGTAAAGAGCAGACTTTTATAATTCGAAGACGTCATTTCTTGTGCATGAGAATTATCCAATCAGGGCACGCATGCAGCAGGTCCAGCTGGAGCCTCGCTCGCGCATAAAGGGCCCTTGTGTGGCATCAAAAGAGCTGCAAGCAGCGGCAGCCAATCCAATGAGGCAGAACTAATCGCTCTCCGAGGTGAGAGCAGAACCGTTAACTCACACCACGTACAAACACCACAGAGCTCCAGAACAAGTGACAACTGTTCCCATGCGCTGATCCTGAACAGCGCGACACGTTTGTGCACGAAACATCAACTAACAGCAGAATTATTAATAATATCCATCATAGAGCAGAGCGCACCCGTGACGTTTTTTTCTTTCAAAACTAACATTGCATCTTGTAGCAAACGAGCAATGTGGCCTAGTAGCGAATGTGCATAATAATAAACACTTCATAACGAAACCATAAACAAAAAGCCCTTAAACTAGCTGCGCTTCCACTGCAGATCGTCACCATCGCTTACAGCTGCAAACTGGTATTGACGCACATTAAATCAAATCGGATGCGATATGTTTTGTTGGTAATGTTCACCAGAACAGGACAACAACAATGGTCGCGACGCAAAGGCACATTTGACTGGAATTCTGTTCTTTATGAACGCAGAATGGGGTGAGGGCATGATAAAACACTTTATGCAGCGAATCTTACCTTCAGTGCAGATGCAGAGTTTAATAGCGCTATTCGTGATCAGGAGAAAAGCGCTCAAGCGGGACCAGCTCAATTCAGATCAGCCCACAGCCGCGAATAATCGATACAGAACCAGAGTCGTCGAGCGACACGATCAGTGTGCACAGACAGAAGCAGTCGAGCGCGATTAGTTCAACGGATGACTTGATTGATAGAATGCAAAAAATATATTTAAAAACGGGTTTAAAAGACATACAAATATATCTGTGTGACATATCTTGTGGGACTGCTCATTTATAAAATAGTTTTTAAAGAAATTTGTACATTTGTGACCAAACATTTTTTTTTTTTTATGAAAAATACTATATTGTTAATCTTTTACTGATACCTTCCGAGTTGTATATACAAAAATCAGATTTAGTAACCAAACGACTATATTTATTGTTTTTGAAAACCAAACCAAGCATTAGGCTATATTCAAATATTTATTTTTTAAAACTCTAAACCTGTGCTTTATACTGTAAACCTGTAAAAAATATTATAATAGCTATACTGTAACTGTTTGTTCAACAGATATATATATATATATATATATATATATATATATATATATAAATAATTAAATATAATTTTAAGACTCAGTCCACAGACGTGAATAATTTGTTGAAACGTTGAGGCTGATCTAAGCTCATATACATGCTGTGTATATGTGTGTGGGTTTGAAATTAACCCGTTAATCCACTGTGGCGTGTAACGCATATCAACACACAAGCCAATTTGGTGCTTTATGATTCCTAAATTAAGCTCTCTCACTTTGCATGGCATCGTTGTCAGAGCCCTTCTCCTAAAAGTACATACATACACACATATAGCTGTATATAAACACACACACAGTATCATACACCTTGCTATTTTGCCCTCCAGAACTTCCTTTATTCTTTGTGGTATAGATTCAACAAGGTGCTGAAAACATTCCTCAGAGATCTTGGTCCATATTGACATGAAAGCATCGAGCAGTTGCTGCAGATTTGTCAGCTGCACATCCATGATGAGAATCTCCCAAAAGCTGCTCTATTGGATTGAGATCTGGTGACTGTGGATGATATTTGAGTTTAGTAACTCACTGTAATGTTCAAGAAACCAGTCTGAGAAGAGTTGAGTTTTGTGACATGTGTGTTATCCTGCTAGAAGTGGCCATCAGAAGATGGAAACAATGTGGTCATAAAGAGAGACTGTGGTGTTTAAACGATGCTCAATTGGTACTGTCTGAGGGACCCAAAGTGAGCCAAGAAAATATCCTCCACACCATTAGTCAAGTCATCTTCATTTATAGCACTTTTAACAATATAGATTGTTCCAAAACAACTTTATAGTGATAATAGAAAATTAAAGTAACAGAGATTGTTTGGCTTTACAGCAGCTCTAGAATAAAGTTATCGTCCAGCTAAAGTTAGTTTTAATTGATTCACATCAGTTGCAAAGATCATTAGTTATTAACTTAGGGGCCGCTTACAACAACACTGTTCGAACAGAAAACCCTTTACGCGCTCCGGCCCGCTCATTTGCACAAAACAGTGCCTGGTGGCTCGAGAATGCAAACCTTGAAATAGGTTCCAAGGTGCAAGCATTGAAAAATTTTGAAAAAAGTTATCATCTCCACGTAAACTTCAAAAACGCGAATCTGTGAAAACGCTGATGCCGTGCACATGCGTATTACGTGTTTAGTCCATAGGTATGCGCGTTTGAAAATATATGTGCGCAGGCATGTAGTCTTTCTTTACAAACTGACCTCACCAAATGACTTGGTGTCAATGTCTGGTCTAAAAAATTCATAATATATAATCTTTTGTCGATTCCGCATGTCCATGTGAACTGGAATCATTTTGACAACGTTTTAACTGTACAGAGGTAAAGGGAAGGGAAGGAGGCCCTCACAGGGGAGAGACTAGTTGACACTTCAGGACTGCGTTGTCGTCGTGTCCAGGCACAGGTCCATCATCAGATCTGGATACGGCCTGGATCCAACGGACTGCGGTAAACCTTGGGATAACTAAAATTAGCGAAGACACAATTCTTCTTATAATGTAATAAGTACGTACATCAGGATTTATGGGACCAACACCATTAAACCAACACCAGCAGCCTGAACTGTTGATACAAGGCATGGATCCGTGCTTTCATGTTGTTTTCACCAAATTCACCAAAAATTATGATTTCCATCAAGAGGTGCATCATTTTTTGGTCAAGATCTTGTATTGACAATGCAAGAGTTCCAACACTTTGTAAAGTCTTCCTACGTGGTTGTTTAAGAAATTATAAGCTACATAATCCATCAATTAGGTTTAGAAGATATAAACATATAAAATGCCAGAAATATCATAATCACTGCAATAATGATCCAATCATTATTTTAAGCATTTGACTATTTAAATTATTCAAACAGGGATTTCTTCCCCCCCCTTCTCCACATATATGGTTACATCTCTGTTGGGCACAAAAATCCTAACAATTTAAACATTATCAAACTACATCATTTTATTATTATTTGTTTATTTATTACTTGCCTATATACAGTACCAGTCAAAAGTTTGGAAACGTTACTATTTTTAATGTTTTTGAAAGAAGTCTCTTATGCTCATCAAGCCTGCAGTTAAAAAACAAAAACAAAAAAAAACAGTAATATTATGAAATATTATTACAATTTAAAATAATGGTTCTCTTTTTTAATATACTTTAAAATGTAATTTATTTTTGTGATGCAAAGCTGAATTTTCATCAGCAAGTACTCCAGTCTTTGGTGTCTTATGATCCTTCAGAAATCTTTCTAATATGCTGATTTATGATCAATGTTGGAAACCGTTGTGCTGCTTAATATTTTTTTTATAACCTGAGATACTTTTTTCAGGATTATTTGATGAATAAAAAGTTAAAAAGAACTGTATTTATTTAGAATAGAAATCTTTTGTAACAATATACACTACCGTTCAAAAGTTTGGGAACAATAACAATTATTTTTTAAAGAAATTAGTACTTTAATTCAACAAGGATGCGTTAAATTGATAAAAGGTGATGGTAACGATTTATGTTGTTAGAAATGTTTTTATTTTGAATAAATGCTGTTTTAATGAATAAATGCTGTTAACGTTTTACTCATCAATGAATCCTGAAAAAAGTATTCCAAAAAAATATATTAAACAGCACAACTGTTTCCATCATTGATAATAACTGAGTATCAAATCATCATATTAGAATGATTTCTGAAGGATCATAAGACACCAAAGACTGGAGTACTTGCTGATGAAAATTCAGCTTTGCATCACAAAAATAAATTACATTTTAAAATATATTAAAAAAAAGAGAACCATTATTTTAAATTGTAATAATATTTCATAATATTACTGTTTTTTTGTTTTTTGTTTTTTTTAACTGCAGGCTTGATGAGCATAAGAGACTTCTTTCAAAAATATTAAAAATAGTAATGTTTCCAAACTTTTGACTGGTACTGTATATTTTTCTAGGATCCAATTTTCTAGGGTTGCTGTTTTCCGGCATTAATATCGGAACTTTTGGAATGCGAAATCCGGAAAGAATTTGAGGTAACACACCCTCTTCCGGCCAACTCATCTGAACTCTGCTGTTAGTTCAAATGTGTCACTTTATGCCAGCCAGTCAAATAAATTGCTTCACTTTATAATAGACTGAAGTTCAAGCGTGAAGACAACAGCAAAAATGGTGTTGCAGACGATGATTGTTCGTGTCGCCGACAGTCTGCCACTTGCTGCATCTATGCAAGAAGACGAGCAGGTATGAATGAACCCATGTCAGCACAACAAACGTCAAAATCCGCACGAAGTTAAAATACAAAACGTTTTAGTATGATGTAAATGACGGGATACATTCAGAAGTTTGTTACTTACCGAGTCTTTGTTGTTATTGCTGTTTTCTTTTGCCATTGAGATTGTATAGCCGACTACTTTTACATAAGGCGTTTAAGTTACTAACGTAATGATCTCTACAGTCTGGCCGAGACTTACAGAAGTATCAGAGTCAAGCCAAGCAGCTTTGCCGAAAACTCAACGAACAGAGTCCTGCACGCTGCACTTTAGAGGCCGGTGCCATGAGCTTCCAGTAAGTGCCAACACACACACACACACACACACACACACACACACACACACACACACACACACACACACACACACACCAGATGCTTGCTGAATTAACACTCGAACTGAGCTAATAAACATGATGCAGAATTGTAGTTCTAATTCAAAGAAAAAGAATTAAAATGGAATGAAATAAAACAAATTGCGGTCATATTTCAGTAAGCATTGAATAACACAAATACTGTATGCTGTTTTACACTGGCTATTTGCAGAAATCATATTAGTATTTAATAAATATACAATATTTTATTTAATAAATTAATATTTTTTTAACCATAGTGGAAGAACACCTAATTTCAGAATTATTTATCTTATGTACTCTAAAGTATTTATTTGTCCAAACATCAACATATAGCTAATAAATAGACTCAGATTTTATTGTCAATTTTAACTTTTTTAAAGTTATCTGGAAAGAATGCTGTGCAAATGGACAAAAATCATTACCGTATTTTCCGGACTATAAGTCGCACTTTTTTTCATAGTTTGGCTGGTCCTGCGACTTATAGTCAGGTGCGACTTATATATCAAAATTAATTCAGACTGAGATGAACCAAGAGAAAACATTACCGTCTACAGCCGCGAGGGGGCTCTCTAGTTGGCGGAGTTGTTCAGAAGCGACACGGATGATGAAGAAAATGATGAGGAATGAGATCGCGGGAGCTTGGTGAACTTGTTTACTGGTAACTTGCTTGTTGGACTCGCTGGCTTATGTTAATTTAGCTTATTCAGCCTCCCAGATATTTGTTCTTTATGCTATTGTGTAGCTGAATAACGTGTGCAGTGCGTGTTGCGGTGCATATGCTGTGCAGGAGCAGCACGCGCTAAAGTGCTTTCACATAAGCTGCGTTTGCAGTGCGTAACTGACCCACGGCTGTAACCCCAAACACATTGTATTTCAAATCCAGAAGTTATCAGCAAATTTTATTTTAAAAAAAGAAAAAGTTTTTTGTCAGCATTGCGATTCTCTTTATACGTATACTCTTTAATAGACGTATTCACGTTTAAACACAATTTAAACAAACTATTATTCAATGCATTACTTCTATATAATTATATATTAAGTTGCTCAAGCAAGTGGTAAAATATTTAACCATGCACTTATATTAAAATCGCATACATTTTAAATTAAAACTTAAAATTGACAAAAACAGCAGACTCATACCCTTTCTTTTGCATAATTTAAATCTTTATACAATAAATCTTGCATGTCACAAATAACTTGTTTTTCCACCTCCACGAATGAGACGAGTGTTGTTCATTATGTCGCCTTGTTGAAGTAAATTGTAGTTTTCCTTGATTTACCAACGCTTTAAGTAAAAAGATGACTGTGAAAAATAGTAGGCTAGTATTTAATTAAATGCATTTATGATGAAATTACTACATTTTCATGTCAATCTGGTCAATCTGTATTCATTTTGACCACAAACCGTGTGCTGTCACTTTAATTCAGCGCGTGCAGCACAGCAGAAATAGACTCGGTGCGGAAACGATCTCTGCACTGCTGTATACGCACCGCACCTGGAACGGATCGACGGACTGCAACCGCGTGCATTGTGAAAGCTCTGACCTGTTAACAAGGGTACGGAAAAATATACGCACTACAAACGGAGTATGTGTGAAACGGGCGTTAATGTGTTACGTTAACATACTGGACACCTATTCAGCCTGTTGTTCTGTGTGCTACTGTGTAGTTGAATAACTTGCCTTTCCTGATTAAATGTCTGTTCTTGGTCTTGGATTTTGTGAAATAAATTTCTAAATAAATGCGACTTATAGTCCAGTGCGACTTATATATGTTTTTTTTCACTTCATGAGGCATTTTTTGACTGATGCGACTTATACTCCGGAGCGACTTATAGTCCGAAAAATACGGTAGTCAGTTTTGAGAAGTCTCACGATAAATATGCAGATATGGTTGACATTTGAAGTATTACATTTTTGGGTAACACTAACAGAACAATTAGGTCGCATTAGTTAATGCTTTAACTAACACGAACTAACAATTGAGTAAATATATTTCTACAGTATTTATTTACCTTTGAAAATGTTACTTGATGAAAAAATTCATATTCACGCTAGGTCACAGTTCATTTACAAATTTTAACAGTTATAACTTTTGATCTTAAAAATGTCTTAATAAATGTTGAGATTATAACTAGCTAAGATTAATAAATGGTTTTGAAGTATTGGTCATAATTTATTTCATGTTAAAGGGATAGTTTCCCCAAAAATGAAAATTCTGTAATTTCTTATGAAATCTGAGAGCTTTCTTTCCCTCCATTGACAAATATGCAAGTGACACATCGACGCATCAGAAAGTTCATAAAGAGATCGTAAAACTAATCCATACAATCTTTGGGTGAACTAATAACCCTTTAACAAATTAAACCTCATTTTAAAGTGTTACGATTTTTTGCTGCAAAATCTGTGTAACTAAGATCAAATTCAGCATCCCGTGAAGCCAGTTTAATTCAGATTGACTCGTAAACCTGAAAGGAGGCAAATTTTCTAATTCAGAATTTTGCCTAAATCTGAGAGTTTGTTGTTGATTCTGGATGACGTCACACTTCATAAACCCATCTTGTTTTCCAGCTATGTCATTGAGAAAGGAGTGTGTTACTTGGCCTTATGTGAAGCAGCCTTCCCCAAGAAACTAGTGTTTGGCTATCTGGAGGAGCTGGAGAGAGAATTCAGTGAGCAGTATGGGGCAAAGGTCCTGTCAGTGTCACGGCCGTACTTTTTTATCGAATTCGGTGAGAAACATCTCATTTATATCAGTGCAATTAGACTGTATGATATAACTCGCTCAAGGTTTATATACACTACTGTTCAACAGTTAAAGTCCCCCTGTGGTGAAAATCAAGTTTTTTATGTAGTTTATGTGGTGTTTTTAATGTGCTTTAAGACAAAGCATGTGCAAATTCATAAGTCAACACCATTGCTGAGTATTTTCTCCTTAAAACTGCAGTGAACCAAAGACAGTCTCAAAAACGAGGTTTGAAATCGCTGGTGTTTCTGACGTCACATACCTTGTAACCAATCACGTCAATGTGTGATCGTCAACGAGTAGATCTCTGAGCTGTGAGTGAGTGGAGGCGGGGCTAATTTGCATATTTATAGAACCACTTATACTAAATGAGGCTAGGGTGTAGACTTACATTCAAGCTATTTTAAGGCATGAAGATTTTTTTCAAAATCAAGGAAAAGAATGTAATGTCATTTTGGCGATCAAAGATTAGTTTTAAAGGGGTGGTATAATGCCCTTTTCACAAGATTTAAAATAAGTCTTTGATGTCCCCAGTGTGTATGTGAAGTTTTAGCTCAAAATACCCCACATATACTTTTATATAGCTTGTTAAAATGGTCACTTTTTGAGGGTTGGGCAAAAACGCACCGTTTCTGTTCCTTTAAATGCAAACGAGCTGCTGCTTCCGGCACAAGAGGGCGGAGCTTCAACAGCTTGTGTCCTTTTACCTCACACAGGCATACACTGAAAACTTAACAACTTTTAGCCTTTTATGTTCAAACCAGAGTCAGACAATGAAGGAGAGACTCAAGAAGAAGTGACATGTAGAAAGCAACAGGACATTTCTGAATGGTTAGTTAAAGAATTTATGCAGCTGATGTGGAGTTAACTATCTTCTAGTCATTGATTAGCATATTCTGTCATGATAATCTATAAATCACGTTTCCGGTGGCGGGGTTTATGTAAATATTAGGGCTTGCGATGTCACTAACCCTGGAGGAATGTCGTGTAGTCCGTACAATTTCTTTAAAAGCAAATATCTTCATTTGCTTTGAACTTTGAGCGTCGTAACTTTGCAGATGTTGTTTATGCTCAAACAGCAACATTACAGACTAACTAAAGTAAGAAAAGTGAAATTACAATCAACCACCCCTTTAAGGGATACAATTGACTACAGGGGGACTTTAAGACAGTACTTTATTCAGCAAGGATCAAATGTGACAGTAAAGTTACAAATATTTCTATTTCAAATAAATGCTGTTCTTTTGAACTTTCTATTCATCAAAATTCTTGAAAAAAATATTTTACGGTTTCCACTAAAATATTAAGCAGCACAACTGTTTTCAACATTGATAATAAGAAATGTTTCTTGAGCATCCAGTCAGAATGATTCTGAAGGATCATGTGACACTGAAGACTGGAGTAATGAATAAACTGAATTAAATTACATTTTAAAATGTATTAAAATAGAAAACAGCTATTTTAATGGCTCACAACATTAGTTTTACTGTATTTTTGATCACATAAATGCAGCCTTCGAGAGCATAAGAGACTTCTTTCATTTAAAAATCGTACTGACCCCAAACTTTTGAACAGTAGCGTATAAACTATTGCCAGTGTTCTTGAGTAAGACCATTAACCGCTGGTTACTTCAGCGTGCCGTCTTTGTAGTATGCACTTTTTTACTGAATAAATGTCCCCTACATGGCAAATGAGTTGGTTGACATTGTGAACCAAATGATTCCCGTTTGTCTCCAGACACGTACATTCAGAAAACCAAAAAGTTATACGTCGACGGCAGAGCACGAAGAAATCTGGGCAGCGTCAATTCAGAGTTACACGACGTCCAGAGGATCATGGTCGCTAATATAGAGGAAGTGCTTCAGCGTGGAGAAGCCTTATCTGGTGAGTGAACACGTTTCAGTCTCAAAATACTATTTGTTTTTGTAAAACCATTATATATTCTTCTCCGTTTGTTTACATGTAATTTAAGTCTGTTTTCTGCCTCGTCTTTCTGTAGCCTTGGATTCCAAAGCTAGTAACCTGTCCAGCCTGTCTAAGAAGTACCGCAGTGATGCCAAATATCTCAACACACGCTCCACCTATGCTAAAGTGGCCGCCGGCGCCGTCATTTTGATCACGCTCATCGTGTATGTGCGCTTCTGGTGGCTGTGAAATATGCATGACAAATTCAGGCAGAAATTCTCAGGGTCTCACTCACAAAAATGGTTCAGACGTCAAAGAGTTTGTTCCGGCCTTAAGGTTGTGTCTGTTTGAGACACTGAATGTTGCTTTTGTCAAGGTCATAATGATGCTGTTGTCTTTTGACAGTTGTACCTTGCTTTATTTATAATCAGTGGAAGGTGTTAATGATGTACTTGTTACCTTGTATGTCTTCAGTATGTTCATAACAAAGCTATGCAAAGGATATGTGGTGTTTATCTGTACCTGGTGGTGAAAACAATTAAGCATCTTTGTTGGGAACATATTTTACAGTGAGTGCGCCCACTGTGTCAAACATATTTTTAATTAGGGATTCATTTGTAAAATGTGAAGGTGGTTTTCTAAGAACGCCAGAGTAAATGTAGACAAAATAATTGTAATGGTTTATTGTTTACAAATAATTCATGCAAAATAGTCACACTTAAATGCATTCATTCACTTAACATGTTTCAAAGATGATAAATGGTCACTGATGTCTGACAGGGTATAAATATATACATTTGTTTTTAATGAATCACAAAATAACAGCTGCTCGAAGCATTACCCAGTTCTGTTCGAAATCCAGAGTTATAGCTGGAGGTTTAGACCACGAGGTCAAAGTCATCCCGCTGAAAGAACAAACACAAAATTGTGATGTTAAATTAGCAATCAGTTTAAAAACCATTGATTTAGATTAACCATTTCTTATCGGAAAATCAGATTCTCCTGATGCTTATATGATGCACTATATTTAAACAATTACATTTTAGAGAACATGTCTGGTGTCAAACCTTCAGTCCATACAGGGAGGGATTTCTCAATTAAATATGAAAATATTTTTTCCTGAATTCATTTGATTAAGGAGAAGCTTTGTGTACAGTAGTTCAAACGTTTAGGGATAGTAGTAGGATTTAAAAAAGGAAGTGAATGCTAATGTTCAACAAGGACACATTCAATTGATCAGATGTACATATGCAATGTAAAAAAAAAAGAAAAAGATTTCTACTTCAAATAAATTCTGTTCTTCTGAACTTTCTATTCATTAAAGAATCCTGAAGAAAAGTATCAAATGTAAATTACATTTTTAAAATATTTTACAAAAGAAAAGTTATTTTAAATTGTAACAATATTTCAGAATATAACTTTTTACTGTTTTTAGGCAAATAAAATGCTGCCTTGGTGAGAGACTACAGTAATGTATAAACTCTACAGGATGAGGCTCCTAATATTCTTCCACATACCTCCTCATTGTAGTCCATGACATGTTGCTTGATCTTGGATGAGTCCACCCATGTGATGAAGTCTTCCATACTCCTGTAACAATAGTTCACAATAAAATAACTTCAGTTGTAAATAAAATAATAATAAAATAAATTCCAGTTGCTGCAGACTCATAAATGTCAATATGTTAAAATTAAACGTGTGATTTTTATTTCTTCATGGGCATCAGAAAAAAAAAAGCTATATTGAGGGTTTTCATTACTAACCTTGTTACAAGAAACGCAGGATCAGTGACAATCTCAGGCCCAACACGAATATCTGTTGCTCAGTCAAGAAGAATTTTACGGTGACAATTAAGCAAATTCATTTTCTTTACGATATTACAGCTTAAAATGAGATGAACATCCAGTATATTCAGGGATCAAGTAAATGTAATTATACAAAAGTGAAAGAAATGACAGTGAACAAATCATTTGTATGGAAGCTTGATTACAAGTTTACTTGATTACAATCTCCCAATCTCATATAAACTGGTAATTGTGAGTTTATCCTGACTTTTCCCTTCAGAATTAAGTGTTTACATCTCACAATTGTTGCCATGGAATAAGTTAATTACGACTTTTTTCTCACAATTTCGAGAATGGTTTATAAACTCGCAATTCTGACTGACTGAATTTTTTACTTCGAGTCAGAAACAAACTTCTATACACTAAAACACTACAACACTTGAAGTCCCCCTGTGATGAACATCAAGCTTTTAATGTTGTTTATATGTCTATGTGGTGTTTTTAATAGGCTTTAAGACAAACCATTTGCAAATTCATAAGTTAACATCATTGCTGAGTATTTTCTCTTTAAAACTGCAGTGAACCAAAAACAGTCTCAAAAACACGGTTTGAAATCGGAGCTGTTCTCTACGTCACAATAGTACCTTGTAACCAATCAGGTCAACGTGCGGGCGGACTTTGGCATATTATTAACTATGACCGCTCTGAAGCAGGGAGTCTCAAGAGAAGCCAGGTTAACCCGGTATATTTTTCTGTTGATATGAAAAATAGTGTCCATTTAGCAATATAATGGGTGAATTATGTATATGATGTATATTACGATCTTATGATGAACTATATGCGTTTCTCCACTGACGTTCTGAGTTGTTCAAAGCGTTTCATTAGCAGCACATTATTAGCTGTGTGATAAAGTAGTCAAGCAAAAGGCTAATCATATTAATTACCGGTATGTGTCCGACATTGTAAAGAGCGATACATAAAACAGATTAGCATTCTGATACATCGACTTGTAGACGAGCCTGTATACTTCACTCTTCCGCTTCTTCTTCTGAATCAGTTTCTGGTTCAAACATATTTGGCTGAGTTAAACCAGTATTTCCACTTGCCATTGTACAGCGTTTACTACAGTAAAGTTGAGCGAATGGATCAGGTATTGTGAGCTGGTGAGAGTGAGTGGAGGCGGGGCTAATTTGCATATTCATTGATCCGCGTATACTAAATGAAGCAAGGGTGTAGAGTTACATTCAAGCTATTTTAAGGCATGAGGAATGTTTTGTTTTTTTCACAGGAAAAAACATAAATATGTAATTTTGATGATCAAAGATGAGTTTTAAGGGATAAAATGATTGACTACAAGTGGACTTTAAGAATATTAAGTACACATAATATACACAGTTCAGTGTTATTTCTAACTGAAGGATACGGCCCTGCTCGATGAAGGTCGTGGCCGTCTTTAGGCTTGGAGCCATACGCAGTTTCAGCATGATTGTGGGAAGCCGTCTCCTAAAGAAAACAACAGCAAACAGGGAAAAATTACAAATTTGAACAGGCAGAAAACTATAAAACTATTTTATAAACTCAAATTTGACCTGTTTACTTTTGTGTTCTTGTTTTTTTCCCCCTCATTGGTTTAGATATGCTGTACACACTGTTGCAGTTGTTCTATACTGCTGTAATTTCTATGATCAAATGTTGCAGTGGATCTTACCTGCAGAACGCAGATGCAGACACTTCATTTGCAAGGGAGAGGTTCTGTTTGGTGGGAATCAAACCGATACTGTAACTGCAAAAGAGAAACACACACACACACACACGATCTTCAGATGATGACTGCAGCTCAATTACAACGAGGCACCCACTAAACATCCAGAAGTTCCCAAACTTACAGTTTTTCCAGGAAAGTGCTTGTACTTTGAGCTCTGAAGCCATCTTTTTCGTCCAAGTCCCGTATTTTCTGTGCCAGTTCTCTGATATTTCGACTAAGTTTGTTGTATCTACAGAGAAACCATAAACGTAACGTTATTAGATTCATAAGTCATGTTTTGACTGAAGACAGACACTATCATCGGTCTCCTCTAAAATACGAATGAACATGTGTTATAAATACATATTTACTATATGTACTGTTAAGTTCTTACTCACTTGGTGTAATCTTCCCTCTTCTCAATATGATATCTCCTCAATATTTTAACCTCGTGTAAATTGTTGTCAACCTCCCAGTTAATAAAATCAACTTTCTTCAAAAGTTTCTGCTCGTGAAATTTCAATTTACGAACCATTTTGAGAATAAAACCGGCCTATATTTATCACTACGCGTATTATTTTTCTCTGGTTATCATTCACACGCGTGCTTTTCATTCGCGGTTGTTTTCGGTAAAGAATGTACGGTAGTTGGGCTCCACACTGGCGCCCAGTGGTCAGGAGGAGAAACACAACAACATTTTTTTTTTTTTTTTTATAAAATGAAAGTGTAGTGAATAATAATATGCATAATATAATGAATTCGTTTCATTTTATATCGTTGGTTGTTACTATATTTCTCTGTTCTAATTCATATTTTGAATCTTAATTATTGTTCAACATCAAATCATGTGTATTTTTTTTCCAATCTCCACACAATCACATTATGAAAACAGGTAAACACAAGGCAAAAAGCACCTAAATATACAGATTCCCACATACAATCAAATCAATTTTAACCTAAAATCCTAATGCAGAATAACAAAAAAGTTACATTTCTTTTGACAACCCTTGTATTGATTAAATTAAGCAACAAACAATAATGGACATTATAAAAAAGGTCATAAAAGCTGTAGGCCTAAGTCATTTTTAGTCATGTAAGTTAATTTCTATATAGCACATTTTATAAAAAAAAATGTATTCAAAGTGCTTTAAATAAAAATACATAAAATAATCAAATAAAATAATTTATCTATATTTTTAAATCCTACCAAAACAAGTTGCATGTAGGCTATATAATTTATATAATATAACATTTTTATTTCTGCTTACAGATGTCTCATCCGAAGTAAAATTACTCAACAATATTAGCCTACAACTAATGTAGTTAGTGCAGTTTTTCTTTTTCTTTTTTCTTCTTTTTTTTTCTTTTTTACAGATACCTGTCTTTTTGGAATGATCGTGCTATTTTGTTTAAACAAATTAGTGCCAATTACAGAAACTAAGATCTTTCTTTCAGACATTAATTCAAATTATGATGAATTTTTATTATAGCCTATTGTTGCTTTGTCTTCTGGTTCTGGGTAAAATTCATCTTCACAAAGCCACAAAACCTAATTTCAGGATGTATTCTGCTGCTGTGTAATCCCTTTGTCCCTCATTTAAAAATAGCCTATATCAAAACCTCTCAACATCAATTTCATTATGAAAAATATCATTTTTTCTCAAAAAAAAAAAAAAAAGTAGCATACAAGGGAGCACACCCATCGTTAGATGTCACTGTAAGCAAATTCCCATCTTCATTTGAAAAGTTTTAGGGAAACTGACACGAGTCACGAGTCTCGACAGAAACATGAGTGTCAAACATAGTTTCACTTGGGCTGAGAGTGTGGTTGAGGAAGTAATCGTTTTAATTTCAAATGAATCAGATGCAGCATTCAGGGCTTCGCTGCACACCTGTGCCGTTCGTTCACTCAGCACAACACATCTGAGCTGCACTTGTGTGAGACCACCAGGTATAGTACAAACAAAACTACACCTTTTTACTTTAATGAGGTGTCCCTGTCAACCGTTTTGGCGGGGTGCCAGGTCACGCTTCCTCGTGAGATTATTCATTTTATTGTTTGTTTGTTTATTTTTTCAAAATGGTCTTTTGTGGTATCATCCTCACATGAATGTTGGTTCATAACTGCAATGAAGTAATAACCATTACTGGTTTATATTTTATATTATTTAAGCACCTGGCTGGAACCTTATCAGTTTGACAGAATTCTCTTCTTCAAAGTGCCATGGGAAGTCAATCTAACTTCACTTGACATTTTTTGCTCTAAAAGTGATCGGGCAGACCAAAGAAGTCGTTGGCTGAATCCGAAAACTTAGGCTGGCCGCACACTTGAAGATTTTAAGTCTGATTTGCAACCGTGTAACTGACTTTTTGTCCAAAAAATCCTCAATTGTGTGGTGTCATTACGATTATCTGACTGCTCTCGATCGCGTTGGAGCCGGCGCGATCCCAAATCGTACATATCAATTGCCAACTTAAGAAAAGGAAAATAAGGGACAATCGTGGTTCTTTATAAGGGACACTCAAAATATGTGTAACCTACCACAACAGTGTAGCCTAACTGTCATTTCAGTGTCTGCAGTTAAGTGTGTTTATAAAAGGTTCTCAGATATAAACACATTTGTTTTGCTTAACCTATCAATGCACGATTTAATCCTAAAAATAATTTTAACGTCATATAAATAAATGTAAAGTGTTACACACAAACCACCATCTAAAGCTTTTGTAGCATTATACTACCGTTCTAAAGTCTAGGATTAGTAATAATTTGTTTTAAAGAAATGAATAGTTTTATTCAGCAAAAATGCATTAAATGTGTCAAAAGTGACAGTAAAGACATTTTAATGTTGCAAAAGCTTTCTATTTCAGATTCATGCTGTTTTTTTTAGTTTTTTACTTTCTATTCATCAAAGAATCCTGAAAAAAAAAATCACACAACTGTTTTCAACATGGATTTGTTTGCAATATAATGCATACACAAACAGATGTTCCTGTCGCATTTTACTCGCATACACCTAGTTTGCAGAACAAATGAGGCTAAACCGACAAACTAAACGCTCTCGTGGTGTCTGCCGTTGCTAAGCAATCAAGAGCCGCGTTCTCCAGGATGATGAAGTTTCAGCAAAGGATAAATGGATTTCGAGCCCTTGCATTAGCTCTACTGCTAGATATATTTATGGAGTTGAGCAATAAAAACCCCTCTCTGTACAGCTATGATCAGCTGTTCGTCCATCTTGGCTGAGCTTTCATTACGGAAAGGCCAAACCTGATCGGTTGGTTCGATGTCACATGACCTGCTTGCGGCATTCTGAAAAGTTTAGATGTTTTCATCTCGCTCAAGCGGGAAGGAAGTCGACCGGAAGTTGAAGCCGGCCGTGTGCCACCATCTTGTAGCAGAACTTCACCTGCTGTTAGCATCCCATTGACTCCCATTCATTTTGGCGTCACTTTGACAGCGAATAACTTTACATCTGAGGCGTTTGAAGACTCCATTTGTCCATTATTTATTTCTAAAGAAACATGACAATGTATAAAATGCTCCGTTACCTTGTAGCTTACGTTATGGCCCAGTAAAAACAGTTTTTGTAAAAGTAGGCTAACGATTGCGTCATAACCACACGACTCTCTGTCGCACAGTAGAGAGATTACCGTATTGACGGGAGGAGAAGCTCGCGAGCAATCGGGGGGACGTGGAGGCAAAATGACAAAATAATTAATCAGAATACCTAGCAAAAGTTTCTCCTGCTCGTAGCTCATGGACACCTCCTACTCACGATCTCCGTCTCTGCAAGATTCGGAAGGGAATGATTCAGATTTCTCATGCCACAGCCACTAGAAGACAGACGGGTCGCTCACGTCACATCTACGTCGTCAAGCTCGGTTTGAGTCTGCGCGTCAGGAACGGAAGTCCTAAAAAATCGCTGAAAATGGGCTTCACTTGCCTCAATTGAGTTCCAATGAGATGACTCTGTCCATTTCTTATACTGTCTATGATCTCGCTGCGGCCTGGAAAAAACGAGTGTCGCAAGGGCGTTGCTCTCTATTTGAGCGTGCTTGTAGCATGTCTACATTTAAAAGGCCCCTATTATGGATTTTTGAAAATGACCTTTCATGCAGTGTGTATAGCTCTAAGTGAATGAAAACATCCTGCAAAAAGTTTTAAATCTGAAAGCACACCATATATAAAGTTATTGTCTTTCAAAAGTAAGAGTCGACTCTGAGTCAATTAAATTAATTGTTTTTCAAATGAGTCATAAGTCATTTCGTTGTGACGTCAAGACGAAACTGGCGTATTGCCCGCCCACTTATTGCGCGCGCAGACACCAGGGAAAACTTGAACCTCAAACCTGCAGCTATGGATACCGGATAGCATCATGTCGAGAAGACGCTGTGCTCTTCAATGTGAAGGTAAAGCCAGTTTTTTTCCACTTCCCAAGGACGAGCATGTGAAGAATCAGTGGTTAAAATTCATCTTTACCATGATTTCACAGCAGTATAATCCAAAACTTTTACTGTGTTCCCTTTATTTCACTGACGACTGCTTCTCAAATCCCAGAGTTCAATGCAGGCTTCGCTCGCATTGATATGGTAAAATCAACGTCATTGTTCGTTACTGTCTTTAGTTTACGGTGTAAGAAGCCTCAGGACAGCTGACGTTGTTATGGCAATGGGCGTTTTTGTTTTCTACGCGCGCTGTACGTGGTAAACCAATCACAACAGACTGAACTGTCTGGCCAATCAGAGCAGAGTAGCTCGCGGAAAGGCGGGATTTAGAGAGATTGATTCATCTGACGAGTCGTTTGAGAATCATTGAAAATGTGGTGATGTGCAAATGTAGGCTATATTATGAGGAAATTATACCGTTTTTTAACCTTTCATGCATGTAAACCTGTTGTAGGAGACTCCAAAACAACATTAGGAAACTTTAAAATAACAAACTTGAGCACGCAAAAGACGCAACATGTGAAGTCCCTTAGTTAGTGGTTAGATCAGCGTAGCAGTCAATAAACGGAACAAGGGAGGTCACGTACAGGACAAATCATTTAGGCCCAATATATGGGACCTCCCGGCTAATACGGGACAGTTGGCAACCATAAATATCAAACATGTTTGGTGTTTATGTCTCTTGATCGGGCTGCCTCTGACATGATACCCGCGATAGCCAATGAGAGCGAGCAAGCTTCACAAACTGGATGTTGTGTTCTTCTATAGACCATTTAAAGTAGGGTTGTAGGAATAGAAATAGGGTTGGTATTAAATCCAAAGTTTCCTCATTTAGGAGCCAGCCCAGATGGAATAGTTCATTGCAAGTGCTACACTTGAAATAAAATGCCCCTTAAAGTATGCAAATATGTCCATAACTGATGCTATCAAGAGCAAAAACTTTGAGCTTAAACAGAACCATGCATACTATGCACAAGTTTAGGTGCAGTGTGTGAACTCAAATCATCTTACTTTGTCATTTGGACAACAGAGCGTTCAGAACGTAGAGTTCTCTGAAGAGTACTGGGCTCAGATCAGAACAAAACTGGACCTCTTCTACAGACAGCACATTCTCACAGAAATTTGCACACACAAACTGAGGAAACAATTTCTGATCGTAGAGACTTCATGTTTGTGTAAAAGTAGGCCTAAAACGTGTCACACAGTGCTCTGTCTGTCACAGGGTGTTTCATCTGAAGGGTGTAGACTTAAAAAGGCACCCTGGTGAGCAATGGTTTTGTTCAGTGTGTTCAGCATAATCCAAATAAATGTGAAATCATACACATCCTTCTAAGTAATTTGTTAAAATTGATCATTTTGAAAGTGAAAGTGACACGTGATGGCCAAGTATGGTAACCCATACTTGGAATTTGACCTCTGCATTTAACCCATCCAAGTTAATGCACACACATTAGGAGCAGAGTAGTGAGTAGTTAACACACAGACACTGCAAACGTGGATACACACACCCAGAGCAGCGGGCAGCCTTTGTGTGGCGCCCGGGGAGCGATTAGGGGTTAGGTGCCTTGCTCAAGGGCACCTCAGTCATTTCCCACCGGTTCTGGAATCGAACCAGCAACCTTTGGGTTACCAGTTCAACTCCCTAACCACTAGGCCATGACTACCCTTTTTGTTGTGAAATACATTCAGTCAATTGCAGGACAACACATTTTCTCATTAATAAACAATTGTTTGATTATTGTAGATAGTTAGAAAAAATAAATAATTAAAGACCAAACATAAATCCAATAGAAATCTATATACAACAGATATACATAATTTTCTACATAATCATTCAATAACAAAATAAAAGGTTTCCAACCACTTGTCAGTGTCTGCTGTCTAATGTATTTTTTTTTAACCGAATTAATGAATTGTCCAAATTAGATCATGCAGAACAAACCAATAGAATTGTATCTACAGTTGCCACTGTGTCTTTTGATCTTCGCTTCACCAAGTTTATGGGGAGCGTTTGTCGCAAAACGCAGTACTTTTTAATGCGGCCAATAGCTCTTTCCACATGAATACTCAACCTTGACATTTGACGTGACACAGACAATTATTGTCCTGAAAGCTGTGTCTTTCCACGGGTGGTATGAGTAGCTGGACTCCTTTCGCAGCAAAATA
Source organism: Leuciscus leuciscus (assembly GCF_965113295.1). Classification (NCBI taxonomy): domain Eukaryota; kingdom Metazoa; phylum Chordata; class Actinopteri; order Cypriniformes; family Leuciscidae; genus Leuciscus; species Leuciscus leuciscus. The sequence continues at coordinate 19,220,185 of NC_138730.1, read as the reverse complement.
CTCAGGGAAACTGAACCCTCTGTCAGCCATGACAATGTCTCCCTCTTCCAAAAGATCAATTAAACCAGATGATTTTGTGATTGTTTTGTCACTGGCTCTCCCACCCCAAGACTTGGAAAGGAATGTGATTGACCCTGTTGGACTGATACCAACCAGGAATTTTATGGTGTTGTGGGACTTATTGTTGGAGTATGTCATTGTTCTTGCACTGAGTGATGTTGGGGGGCTTTTGAACAGGGAAGGGAGATTATTTGTAATATCTTCCCTAGAAGGCCAATGAATTAGAGAGCTGAAACGCTGTGTCATTACGGCCAACCAGTCATGAAATATTGCAGAGATTGTATGGCAAAAAAACACGTTGGATGAGCGAAGGCCAGTGTAGAAGTGAATGATTTGATCATCGTTTAAATCCACATCAGATTTCAGTGTTTTCCTCTCAAAGGTGAAGAGTTTTGACTTTAGGCTTTTCTCTTGCTCTTTGTAAGATGTGTTCAGTTTCTGCATATCTTCAATATCACTGTCTGTTCCAGCAGACATATCATTGAAGGACTTAACTTCTGTTACATTTATGTCCATGTCCTCTACTTCCTCAGTAGGCTGAACTCCAATGCTTATCTCAGAGACCTCTGATGCTCGTCTCAGAGACCTCTGATATCGGTCCATTTTTCTGGAGGTGTCAGGTCTGTGAGGAAGCTTTGATGGTATGTAATCTGGATTTAGAGGATCATCTGATGGCTTTCCTAAAGACAAAAGTAGAAAAACATTATTGGGATAGGTTATAGCTTTCACACATCACTGGTTGATACTGTTATGTTGAGTATGTTACTGTTAACATTCTGTTATTGTTTAATGCATTAGTGCATGTTGGAATTAACAATTAAACAAGCTTAATAAGTGATGAAAAGGCTCTCCCACGTTCACTTTGTTTATCGTTATCTTTTGTGAAATAGGCTAATGCAGTTAGCTAATGTTACACAATAAAACATTATTGTAAAGTGTTATACACTGCATCTGTCAGCTGAATAGATAGCTAGACAACTAATGTACGGCTATTTTCCTAATTACAGCCCACAGAACATTTAGAAATGAAACGGAAATAGAAATCGGTCTTATTCACTGCAAACGTATCAAAACGCTAACGTAGCTATTTACATGCTATCTACATATGAAAACAATGACGGAGCCACACTGCTAGCTCAAATAATGATTCATCATACTTAACTAGTGAACGTAAAGAAATACAAATAATTTAATGACAAAAATGTCGTTTACTTAGCAGAGATAAAATGTGTGCCAGCTTTCTCTCTTCACTGCCGCAATCCAGGCGTCACGTTGTTTTTTGGTTTTCGGAAATCTAAACACTTTGATTTCCGAGAGCAAGTTAGTTCCGGGTCTGAGAGAACATCCAACCACCGAACAACATGCTCCTAATTTTAATTTTGACATGTTTTATTCTCATGATTAAGAAAATTATCGTACAATTGCCGTAAATAAAGCGCCTCCCGCCGTTGTTTCGAATGTGCGCGCTAACTAACCGGAAACGTCTGAGGGCCAAACATGTCAGTTCCTTACATCTAGAACTAGATGTACCGCATGGCGGTACAAAATATGACCGCCGCTCAGGCCTGCACTGGCTTTCCACAAAAATAAATGACGTGGAGCAATTTGGCTGTATTGCGTGTTTATGTATACCAAAAAAAAGTAGTAGTATGTGCATGTCTGTCTGTGTGTGTGTGTATGTGTGTGTGTTTGTGTATGTGTGTGTCTGTGTGTGTGTCTGTGTGTGTGTCTGTGCGTGTATGTATGCGTGCGTACATGTGTGTGCGCGTGTGTGTTTGTGTGTCTGTGTCTGTGCATGTGGATTTGTATGTGTGTGTATGGGTGTGTGTCTGTGCGTGTGGATGTCAGTGTGTGTGCATGCTTGCGTTTGTTTGTATTCCTGCATGTGTGTGTGTGACAGTATCATCCTAAACCAGCAACCCTTTGCTCAACACCACCATCTACAGGCCGATGAGTGTACAGTCACTAAATGTGCACATAAATGAATTTATTTTATACCCCCTCATGGATGAAATTCTACGAAACTTAGCATACCCCCAGAGGATGTCAAGTTAATCATACACATGAAATATGGTGCAGTTCTGAACATCTCAACTGAAGATAGGGGCGATTAAAGCAGAATAATATTGCATTTTCATTTTTTATGGGAGGGGCGCAAATCACAAATGAGTGATTATGGGCTAGGTTGATGTGGGCCCTTAAGACCAACATACCATAAAAATTTCTTCATCCTCGGTGCCACGGTTCAGGTAGTTATTTAGGAAAAACTGCATTTTTTGGGTTTGGGGGGGCCCAGCGCGGAGGGGGGAGTGGCCCCCGGGGACCAAACGAAATTTTTCCGTAAAAGTCTAGTGGGGCTACATGCCCACCAAATTTCATGTTCCCCGGTGTTTCGGTGTCCCTGGTATCGTTGACGAAAAATTCAGTAGATGACGGAAAAAAAAAAAGAAAAAAAACTTTGACAATCCCTATATGACCGCTTTCACTAGCTACGCTAGCGGCGGTCATAAATAGCCATTGAAATGGTCTATAGCTGAAACTTGGCAGTCACAAACATGCCTCAAAAAGTGGAGTATTGAGAAAGAAGATAATTCATATTATTTTTTTCTCCTTTGTTTTTCTTCCCGTAAAACAAAACTCACGCCAGAAGAACCAGCTGCCGACGTCAATCGTCCTCCATTTCTTTTTCTTCTCAAATCATGTTTGATCTTTCGAGTCTCCGTGAGATCTGTTACTATAATCGACAGGTGTGTGGTCTCGCTGTCCGGACGAATCTTCTAGTTTGTGCATCCGGAGGATTATAATGCTAAAATTCAGTAGTGTGATGCATAATATAATTAGCATAATGCTAATTATGTCTGTGGTCTCCCACAGTTTTAAAATCGGTTAAGATTTGAAAATCGTCTAGTGTGTCCCAGGCATAGGCAGCTGACATGTTGATCAGCTGATCAGGAGAGAGTTGTCTCAGAGAGTGATTTGTTTATTTTGTGTTGAACGCACATGCGCAACATCCCATAGGTTCTGTACAGGAAACAGAAATGGGCTACGACCGAAAACTTAGGCAGCTGATTTGTTGCCGCGTAGCCATATCAGGCAATGGCGTTTGGACACGACAGTACCTCACGAAACTGATTTTGGACAAATTTCTGGGGCAGCTGAACGGGTTAATGATCTACAGCAAAACAGAGAGAAATTTGGTGAGAACTAAACATATTTAATTGCTACAATAGTAATTTCTTCCTGGAAATGACATCACAAGTGATAAACGTTGGTCATAAACGTACATTTACACAAACTGACAACCAACCGCAACTTTCAGATGCCATCTACCTTTTTTAAGCTTAACTTTCACAGAATGGATTGCACAGGATTGTGGGATATCAAAGGCAGCGAAGGATACATGTCAAGTCAAGTCAAGTTTATTTGTATAGCGCTTTTCACAATACAGATTGTATCAAAGCAGCTTCACAGTATTAAATTAAAATAATACAACAAAGTTTGTTTCAAGAGGAATTTATTGATTGATAAAATTAAATTAAATATCCCCAAAATATCCCCAACTGAGCAAGCCAAAGGCAACAGTGGCAAGGAACCGAAAAACTTCATCAAGTGACCTAATGGTGTCCTAAAACTCCATCAGGTGACCTAATGGAGAAAAAAAAACCTTGGGAGAACCCAGGCTCAGTCGGGGGCCAGTTCTCCTCTGGCATTTATGAGCTAGAGGCCGGATTGTAGTTTGAACTGTAGGATTATATGAATGCCTGGCTGAAGAGATGCGACTTTAATCTAGTTTTAAACTGGGAGAGCGAGTCTGAGCAACGAACAGTATCAGGAAGACTATTCCAGAGTTTTGGAGCCAAATGTGAGAATGCTCTCCCTCCTTTGGTGGTTCTGGATATCCTAGGTATGACCAAAAGCCTTGAATTTAGTGATCTTAAAGAGCGCGATGGATTATAGGGTGATAAAAGATCCGTTAAATAGACTGGAGCTAAGCCGTTTAGGGCTTTATAAGTCAGTAGCAATACCTTATAATTAATACGGAACTTTATAGGTAACCAATGCAGTGATGATAAAATCGGTGTTATATGATCATATTTTCTTGATCTAGTAAGAACTCTAGCGGCGGCATTTTGGACTAACTGCAGCTTGTTTATTGAGGATGCAGGACAACCAGCTAGTAAAGCATTACAGTAATCCAGTCTCGAGGTCATGAATGCATGAACTAACTTTTCTGCATCAGAAACTGATAGCATATTACGTAGCTTAGCAATGTTTCTAAGGTGGAAAAATGCTGTTTTTGTAACATATGAAATATGATTTTCAAAAGACAGGTTGCAATCGAGTATAACACCCAGGTCTTTTACTGTAGAGGATAAAGTAACAGGACATCCTATGATGTTAAAGTTGTATTGTGCGAGGTTTTGTGGGCGGTTTTTTGAACCGATAAGTATTACCTCTGTCTTGTCTGGATTTACATCTATGGTTCTTTTCCATAACTCGTGATGAACGAACAACTCAGATCCAAAGACTTGGGAGGTGAACTAAAAACTACTGTTTCCAGTGCAGACTGCATAGCTTCAGCCTATGGGGCTGTTACGTGACAAGAGAAAGTACTTCCCATCACCATTCCGCAGTGCATTGTGGGATTGACAGCAGACCGGAGAAAGTGTAGAGAGCGGCCGAGAGCATCAAAAGGTTGGCCAGTTCTCAAAGGTGCGTGTCCACTTCAGCGGCAAAACTCCACTCACTGCCGCTGACGACGCTAAAACACCTCTGCTTTGGGGTGTGTCTGTAGCGAGTGTGTTTAATCTATGCTTTTTCATCTCACGGGCAATATAATCATCACAGATCATAGACTGTAAAAAAAGATGGACGACACACCTTCACTCTCTTCCATTGTCGTAAGTGAAGCCGCCAGTGTCCCAATATGGCGCTGACATCTTGAGTCTGCGCAGTAGTGACTTGGAGCCCGAGTCTGCGCAGTAGTAAGCGCGAACTGGAGCCGCGATGTAAAGGCCCCGCCCTCACTCCCGCAGAAACGGTTAGTACAGTTTATGTAGGTGTTAAATAAACAGTTATGGACATGTAGAAATTAAAGTTTAAGTTCCAATCTCCTCCCGAAGATCCCGAAAGAAGCTGTCAATCTCCGCTGTCAATCATGACGTCACATCCCCGTTTTTATAGCATCAAATAACTTACTAAAACCAAAATTATTTAAAGAACGAACACTTGAACTAACATCAGCGTGATAAAACTGCCTAAAATTACAGAAACTATGTTTGGAAAAAAATTATTTGAAGTGTAATTTGATTGTTTAGTTTGTCTCACGTTCATTACATTACATGGAAAGGGCGGGGTTTATGATCTAAACTGCATTGAATCACCTGGGGGCGAATGAGGCGCTTTGGCTTTACTTTTCAGGACTTGCGTGGCACGCTTGTCACAGATACATGCGATTAAAGTTGGAAAGAGGCAAGCTTTATTTCTAAATGCATTTATTTCTAAGTAAACATATGAAGAGTTCAGATGCAAAAGCCTCTAAGTGCCATCTGACATTTTCTTCTAGAATGGTCATTTTTATCAAGCTCGTATATTTAAGTTCAGTAATTTGACTTAAATGACAATGAATAGGTAATTTGCATAGCCATTTAAGTGAAATTACTGAACTTAAACATACGAGCTTGATAAAAATGACCATTCTAGAAGAAAATTTCAGATGGCACTTAGAGGCTTTTGCATCTGAACTCTTCATATGGCTCCATGCCAGTGGGAACGCACTGTAAGTCTTGGAGTCAAGTCAAGACGAAAAGAACGCATGTTGCCCTGGTGAATTTTTTTGGCTATTTTGTGTTTTTTTTATCCTAGGTTTTTCACTCGATCGCAACCAAACCAGTGCAGGAAGATTCTCTGGAGTCTGATGCCCAATTAATTAGCCCAGACTTTGGAGTTTCATGAGCCCTGTAAGACTGGAAGAACTGGAAGAAGAACTGATTATGTAATTGGCATGATACATTTACCTGACATAATAAATTGTTACATTTGGATTTATTCTGACTTACTCTGAAGTTATTAACTTTAGTAGATTACGTTGTATCCATGGTTACCGCAAAGCTGAGTCCAGGGTGAAGTACATACTAGATCTCAGGTTAGATGGAGCATGGGGCACATCTGGTGAGATTCTAGATTCCTGACTAACTGCTTGACTTTAACTAAGTTGTTATGCAGTCGCATTACTATAGGGGGCTGGATAAAAATACTATTGAGGTAATAGCAGGCGTTGGAGGGTCATTATCTTAATATACTAGCCATAACCTCTGGTTATTGTTTGGGTTTTAACTAAGTTGTTATATAGGCGACTATAGGGGGCCACATGGGTACTTTTTAACAATAGCAAGTGGGCGGCATTGTTGAACTGCTTTAGCCATAACCTCTGGTTATCGATCGGACTGGCGAGTTTGTGATCGTGGGCCCGCATAAAATTAACGGCTGGTGCGAGGACCCTGTGCGACTTTGGCACCCGAGTGAACGAGGATAATAAGAGTAAAAAGTTAAATAGAATAATCAAATGTGCTGCTAAACTATTGTATAAATGACCAATTACCAATTGGCATTCCAACCTAAATTCGTGGTCGTGATAAAATGGAGTCAGATAAAAGTTTAATTGGAATTAAATTACTTTGCCAAGCTGAAAAGACAGTAACAAACAGTAAACCTTCACCCGCTTATTGGAAACTATCGTTGGACCGATTGGGCAGGCCCAATCCAATCAGAATAATTGTAACATGCAGATACCTCACAGAGATGAAGAGAAGTCCACACCTCAGGTCATTATGATCATAAACAGTTTCAAAGACCAGGGCAGGGGCACCAAAAGCCAAGTACTATGCTTGTTTAACTACCAATACAGAGATCAGGAGCTAGCAGAAACCTCCTAGAACATTCGCTTAACATAATCATTCATCTGATGTTATCATCTTTACCTTAAATGGCTAATACACATTTATATCCCTTTAGTTTTCATGTGATGTTATGTCAGCATGTAGAATCAGCAGATCTTAAACAGATTGTTAAATGTGTAATTACCTTGAACATTAAAACACTTCTGGTGTGCATCTTGAGACAAAACAATGGCACTGACATATTTTAAGACATGTCAGTGCAAGTTGCTCAACATTCTGTGAATCTCCTGGTACTGCGTATACAGCACGAGTTCATGCTTTCATTTTGCATGCTCTATACGCAGAAATGACCTTTTATGTGCATCTGATATGCACTTTGTTTAAGCATACATATGATACTATTTCAAATTAACTAAATATAACTTTATATTCATAAAAAAAATTGTACATATCTGTTTTCAACATTGATAATAAATGTTTCTTGAGCAGCAAATCATCATATTAGAGTGAATTCTGAAGGATCACGTGACACTGAAGACTGGAGTAATGATGCTGAAAATTTAGCTTTGCATCACAGGAATAAATTACATTTAAAAATATATTAAAATAGATTTTTTAAATTGTAATAATATTTCACAATGTTACTGTTTTTTTTGTTGTTGTTTTTTATCAAATAAATGCAGCCTTGGTGAGCATAAGAGACTTCTTTTAAAAACATAAAAAATCTTACAGATCAAACTTTTGAATGGCAGTGTATGTCTTTCACCAGAAAATAAATGATCAAAATTCAAAATTTTGGTTGAGTTGACACGGAATGACCCAGTAGGCTTTATAGGGTAATTTCTGAAAAAGTCATTATTGAAAACAAAACAAATGACTTTCCAATGTCACTATCATCATATCTACTTTGTCTGAGCATGTTTGTCAAATTTGCATAGAGATCATTATCATTATCATTAAGATCATGCATTAAAGGGTTCACCCAAAAATGAAAATTCTGTCAGTAATTACTCACCCTCATGTTGTTCCAACCCCGTAAGACTTTCGTTCATCTTCGGAACACAAATGAAGATATTTTTGATGAAATCTGAGAGCTGGCTCACTCCTCCATAGGCTGCTAGGTAATTGATATCTGCCATCCCAGAAAAGTTAGTAAAGACATCGTTAAATTAGTCCAAGTGACTACAGCGACTCAACCTTAAGTTTATCAAGCGACGAGAATACTTTTTGTGCGCAAAAAAACAACAAAAATAACGACTTTATTCAACTATTCATTTTCTTCTGTGTGGACATACAACAGAGAAGCGCTGCGCTGTTACACTACGTCAACAGCTTAGGAGAATGACATAGAAGAGAAGATGGTTGAATAAAGTCGTAATTTTTTAATTCATTTTTTTTCACAAAAAGTATTGTCGTCGCTTGATAACCTTAAGGTTGAGTCACTGTAGTCACTTGGACTATTTTAACAATGACTTTACTAACTTTTCTGGGCCGGCAGAATGAAATTACCTAGCAGCCTATGAAGGAGTGACATCAAAAATATCTTAATTTGTGTTCCGAAGATGAATTAAAGTCTTACAGGGTTGGAAAAACATGAGGGTGAATAATTACTGACAGGATTTTTTGGAGAACTAACCCTTTAGGAATGTTGTTGTAAACAGGTAAATCAGGTAAAATACTTGAATAATTATGATTTACAGTTAAGACACCCGCCATTGCTTTGCTGATGTGGAACTCAGCATTTGTACATTCAATCAACATCTGTTTAAACAGAAAGGAGGTTGTTATGTGACCTTTCAGACTGAGGTAAAACTTCCCACTATCGAAAGCAGGTACTCGGACTGCACTTTTTTTTAGGTTCCAATGGTGCCGTTGCTGGAGCCGTGTCGTCCTGCACACAGAGCAGAATTGTGTGTTTGACCCCCCCCCCCCCCCCCTGCACAGCCTCATCTCTGAATAAGGCAGCCTGTGTGCTCAGCTCTCTCTCTCTCTCTCTGTGTGTGTGTGTGTGTGTGTGTGCGCACTGGCCAGCCTACCTCACCTCAGCTTTCTCAATCACACCCAAACCTTCTGTTTTCCTAGTCTTATTTGCGTTAATGTGAAGCAATCAATTTAAAACTTTCACTTCTTTTTTTCCAATGACCTTGAGGATCCATTTGTCACAATAATAGTGCTTGTAAAAGCTGGCCTTGTGTAAATAGTCTGTTCTTTTGTGGAAATATAGGATTGCAACACCATAAGACATCCTCCTTCCATCCGGCTGTGTGTCAGTGGGAGTGGCTCACGTTGGCTTCTTTGCTGTCTGTGAAAGGATACTGTCTCTTCTGAAATATAGCTTCTTGAAATGACAGGACAATTCTCACCAACTCAGCAATGACACCGCTATGATGATTTTTACTGGGGTGAGTGAGAATTATTGATCTGTGAAACTGTCAGAGTTGGTGTATTGTAAAGACATGTGGACTATCAAAGCATGATGTATGAGTACTTATTTAATTCTGTATTGCATGAATATGCATGAGCGCTGAAGGTTTTTCTCATGGTGAAAGCTAGATTTCAGTTCAATATCTCACATTGACATGGATCAGAGGATAAATGAAACAGTTACATGATTTTTGTGTGGTGTCCCTTGAGGTCTTAATAATCAAACATGGCCATTATCTTTTAGTATGTCTAATGCTTTAATGGTTTGGAGGCATGTGAACACTTAGAAATGCATTAGTGATGCATAATGGTGAGTTGTGATGTCAAATCTTTACTCTGTATTAATGCATTTGTCTGAAATAATGTAAAAAATTTGCTTTATATATTTTTATACATCATGTGCTTTTTTAAAATAATATTTTTTAATTATAACCAACATATTGGCATTGTTATTTGGCAGCTACCTAATTGCCTCTATATTTTGATAAAGATTTACACACACATATATATATATATATATATATATATATATACAGTTATTTTAAATAATAATATTTATATTTAATGTTATAACACTTCACAATATTACTGGTTTTGAAACATTTCTTGTAATTATCAATGTAGAAAACACTTGTGTTCAAATGTTTTTCAGGATTCTTTAATGAATAGAAAGTTCAAAAGAACAGCATTTATCTGAAATAGAAAGCTTTTGTAACATTATACACTACCGTTCAAAAGTTTAGGGTCAGTAAGAATTTTTTTTTTTTTTTTGGAAAGAAATTAAATAAATTAATACATTTATTCAGCAAGGATGCATTAATTTGATGAAAAGTTACAGTAAAGACATTTATAATGTTACAAAAGATTCTATTTCAAATCAGCTTTGATGTCTCTCTCTCTCTCTCTCTCTCTCTCTCTCTCTCTCTCTCTCTCACGGTTAGACTAAACAGGGACACTCATCCCTGTCCCCCGTCTCTGTATCAATGGATGCTTCTAGTATGTCCATGTCGCCCACCTCATCACGACTGAAGTATGTATCTCTGGGGGTGCTGGTACTGCAGACCACCTCCTTGGTGCTGACAATGCGTTATTCCCGAACGCTGTATTCTGAAGGTCCGCGCTACCTGGCGTCGTCTGCCGTAGTGTGTGCTGAAGTTCTTAAGATTGTTGCATGCTTGCTGCTCGTCTTCAGAGATCAAAGTGAGTTCTCTGATCTGTCTATGGTGATGTTTCATTTCAGTAAGCTCAAAACCTGAATTTTAATGTGCGAAAACCAATGTAATTATTTACTTAATCATGCTGTCTGTAATGCATTAGATCTCTGGATAGCAGTTTTCTTTTGAATCCGATTCAAACAGAATCCTCAGTCTTGTCAGAAGCTCAGAGCAGTGGCGGATAGTTTTGTATTTGACAATATTTGACTCTTAGGTTTCAGTGTTCGTGCTCTGAATCGGGTGTTGAAGGAGGAAATAATCAACAAGCCTCTGCTGACGCTGAAGTTAGCTATTCCCTCGGGCATCTACACCCTGCAGAACAACCTGCTCTATGTGGCTTTGTCTAATCTAGATGCAGCGACCTACCAGGTGAGAAAGCATCTATCCAGAAGAAGGCCCTTTTTTTGAAAGCTTCCAGATCATAAGTTTAGTTAAGGTTTTTAGAATAATTGTTATGGTCACTTTACTTTAGGGTCCAATTCTCACTGTTAACTAACTATTAACTATGACTTTTGCCTCAATAAACTCCTAATTACTGCTTATTAATAGTTAGTAAGGTAGTTGTTAAGTTTAGGTTTTAGGTAAGAATATTTAGGATGTAGAATATGGTCATGAAGAATAAGGCATTAATATGTGATTTATAGGTACTAATAAACAGCCAATATCCTAGTTATATGCATGTTAATAAATAACTAGTCAATAGTGAGAATTGGACCCTAAACTAAAGTGTTACCGTTTTTATTTTAGTTGTATTAAAAGTACACTGTGTAAAAAAACAAAAAACAAAAAAAAATTGAAAAACAAAACTGCATGCATCTTGCGGAAGAACATTGTTTTGGTTGTGCTTTGGCTTTGTGTGACTGTGCGGATGAATATCACCCTTCACAAAAGTGGAGGGTCAATAAAATACCGTACTCACCTGTTGAGTAATAAAATCGCCATCTCTACATCACTTTTATAAAATTTCAAATCCCTCAGTTCTCACCATCTCCGAAAAGCCAAGCCAATGTTGATTCTTGTTTTATTACGAGCTCTGTTGCGTTCTCTTTTTGCCAGCAGACTCTCCTCTGTTTAAAACGGGTGATTCCCCGGAGGTTGGAGATTTAGCTGCTCCATGTCAACCTTTCTCACTCGTTGTGACAACTAACCTATGACACTTCTACACTAAACACACATCAAAGTAGCCGGAGAAACGTTTCTCTATTTACAGATATGACGAGACGCGAACAGGCGAGTGACGAACGTACACAATATCCCACGAAAACCATCCCGACAGAGCTAATATAAACATACAGGCTTACCATAGTGAACCAGGGTAAAACAAAAACACATTTTGGAAGAAGGATTGATGATGTTTTGACTCATTATTTACATTTTGTACATTTTTGTGTAGTGTACATTTAATATATTTAATTGGCTTTTATTTTTATATTTTTAGTAGTGCTGGGCAAAGATTAATCGCGATTAATCGCATCCAAAATATGTTTGCATAATATATGTGTGTGTACTGATTATAATTATATTGTATATATAAATACACACATATGCATGTATTTATTTAAGAAATATTTGCATGTATATACTGTATATACAGTTATACATAATTTATATTATATATAAATATAAATAATTTATAAATAATTAAAAAAAAATCTTAAATATATACATGCATATGTGTGTATTTATATATACAAAATAATTATACACTGTACACACACATATTATGCAAACACAAACTTTTATTTTGGATGCAATTAATCTTTTCACGTTAATTTTAGTTATTCATTTCATTATGTGCTTTTTCATTTTATTTATATTTAAAATATTGCTATTTAAGTTTAAAAAAAATTTTTTTTTCAGTTTTAGTTTTACTTAAAAAATTACAACTACAAATTACATACTAACTACATGTTATTTCCAGTAAATGTATCTGATATTACTAATTAACATTTGAAATGTTAGATATATTGCATTGTATTTTCTAGAATCCTTTAATTTACATCTTCAAAATGGAGTCAAACAATCAATAATCAAATACAATAACTGCTGATGTTTCCGTGGAGGAGATTTTTGTTTATGTATGTATATGTTCAACATTCTTGAATGTTTTTGAAAGAAGTCTAACCCATGAGCAAAAATACAGTAAAAACTGTAATATTTCTTTGATCAAACAGTAATATCACTTTGATAAAATGTAATGCATAATTTCTTAGAAAAAAGACTTACTGACCCCAAACTTTTGTGATATGTCTTTATATCTAATTTACATTCCTATTGGTTTTCCAGGTTACATATCAGCTGAAAATTCTCACTACAGCCCTGTTCTCCGTGTCCATGTTGGGCAAAAAACTCGGCATTTACCAGTGGCTCTCACTAGTCATTCTGATGGCTGGCATTGCACTTGTCCAGGTAAGGGTACAGGGTAACGCTTTACTTTAAGGTCCAATTTCTTATTATTAACTAGTTGCTTATCAGCATGCATATTTCTAGGATATTGGCTGCTTATTAATACTTATAAACTTAACAACTACCTTACTAACTATTAATAAGCATTAATTAGCAGTTTATTGAGGCAAAAGTCGTAGTTAATAGTTAGTTAAAAGTGAGAATAGGACCCTAATCTAAAGTGTGACCAGATAGAGTTGTCTTGTGATTTGTTTCTCAGGTCACCTTTCTTCAAAACTTGCAACAATGGAACAGCCAGTCTATATACATATATACATGTAGCCTATATATATATATATATATATATATATATATATATATATATATATATATATATATATATATATATATATATATATATGTGTGTGTGTGTGTGTGTATTCATATATATATATATATATATATATATATATATATATATATATATATACATATATATATATATATAGGCCTATATATATATATATATATATATAATATATATTAGGGGTGACCCCGCATAGTCGAAGATTCGATGCTTCGATAGGAGGAGCCTGATTCGACTACCGATCTCACAGTCGAATCTTCGCAGAGGTGTTATGAAACGAGGATCATGCCACGTTGGCTATATGAGGGCGCTCAATGTCTGATTTCACATAGAACTACCGGTTTTCTGTCAATACGTTAATATTCAGCCTATTATGATAATGCTGTATATAAAAATGTGCAAAGAAAGAAGCTTTTAATTAATATTTTTTAACGTGCGTGAATAAATCCAAACACCCCGTGACAGATTTAAGTTTCACTTTCAATCCGTGACCGACAGAGGAGCGTCTTCGCGGCAAGGATTTAAATCTTAAACAATGCCTGGGATAAGAAAATCTAAAGTGTGGATGTACACCATCAGAAAGGATATTCTCCAAGGCTGGATTTAGCATCAGGAAAACCATGATCGCACTTCTGCCGGCCAACGTTAACAAGTTGGTTTTCCACGGGACATTCTAAAATGCTTAACGTGAAAAAAGCTTTTAAAACGCTTAAAAGGCACTTTAACGTGGCTACAGTACACACTTTATTAAGAAACCATACCATGTGCAGATAAGCAGATGAACCCAGAATATGAACGCAATGCGTTCCTCCTATAGTAAAGCGTTTTCATATTTTAATTTAACTATTTTAGGAGATTATGTCGTTAAACGTTTTTCATGTTACGTGTTTTAGAATGTATTTTATCCGCGCGCACAATTTGAAAAGACTCCAACGGACACAGACAGAGTGAACGACTGGATTTGTTCTCCCGATCAGGTAGGGTACAAGTGATTTCAAAACTTTTCCGCCGGTTCTAATTAGATTTTTGGATGCTGTGAACATTTTTAGCTAAAAAGACTGCCACTCCAGTTTAGCATTTATTGTTGTTTCTGCAGTTAAAAAGACAAAGTAGAAAATTCTGGCTACTATCGTTATTTTAATAATTTCTTTATTTAAATTTTATTTATTGATCTGTCAGGGTTATCTAATCTAACTATTTGTGACTTGTGTTTTGAATATATGTTCCCCTGCACTTTAGGCATTTTGCACACATTTGCTCCTCATCTTGTGACTTGATTCTGATTTATTTCGTTTTGTATTTTTATTTATAAGAAAGGTATATTCTGTTCTAATTTAATTCAGTAAATTAACTGTTTATTTTTTCGGTGCATCAATGTTGTGCTGTACTTAGAGCCTGCTTGCACAGGTAATTTAGCTGATTTAATTTGATTTGCATGTGAAATGTAAATCCTGTCTGCAGTGTGGCCTTTCTGGAGTTATTTATGTTATTTCTTAGTTTTATTGATCCAAAATGTTTTTATACATTTTCTTATATATCTTTGTGTGATTTTCTGTACATCGCGGCTTTGAATTGTTAAAGCCCCACCCCCATACACATGATTCGACTATTAGTCGACTATAGGCAAGACTTGACGATTCTGATTCGACTATGAAAATCCATAGGACGGGGACACCCCTAATATATATATATATATATATATATATATATGTGTGTGTATACATATATATATGTATATACATTTTATATGTATTTTGAATTTAATTGTATTTTGAATTTTAATTAATTAATTTTAATCTCATTTCTATTATTTATTTTTTAATTTTGTATACTGTTTTTCTCTGAACTAGGACCCCCTTTACCTGACGTTCCCTTTATCCCCCTATATAGAGTATACAAAAGACTCTTTCTTTGTTTCTGTTTGACCTGAACCAGCAGTGGCCGACTGAAGTCACATCATTCGCCCAGCAGAAGGATCTGACGGCCAGCTCTCAGCTGATGGGACTGCTGGCGGTGCTTGTGGCCTGCTTCTCCAGTGGATTTGCTGGCGTGTATTTTGAAAAGATCCTCAAAGAGAGCAAGCAGAGCGTCTGGGTCCGTAATATTCAGCTAGGTCAGCGGAAATATATGTACATAGAAACCACCCAACAATCCATTTCATTCCTTTAAAGAAGCAAAAACAAGTTTTTGTAGGCATTGTTTACGAGTTTCTGTTTCAGGTTTCAGGAAGTGTGTGTGTGTTTGTGAGCCACCATCCATATTTCTTTCATCACACTTGTTTCCTCCCATCTCAGGTGTATTTGGACTGATTTTTGGACTTCTGGGAGTGTTTGTGTACGATGGAGAAAGAGTGCTTGAGAATGGACTCTTTCAAGGGTACAATAATGTGACGTGGACTGTGGTGGCTCTTCAGGTACATTTTCTCTTCCTCTTCAGAATACAAACGAAAACGTCCTCACATATGCAGACCTATATGTCACATTGTTATCTGTGTTTTGTATTTGCTCCACATACTTCTGTAGGCTTTGGGTGGTTTGGTCATTGCAGCTGTGATTAAGTTTGCAGATAACATCCTGAAGGGCTTTGCCACATCCATCTCAATCATTCTCTCCACCCTCATCTCTTATTTCTTATTGGAGGATTTTGACCCTACTAGGTAATACAGTTGTTTCAAAACTCATTGATTGTATTTGGGTCTTTCTAAGGAAACTGCCATGTGTGTCGTTGAATATTCCTGTGAATAACCAAACTGTGTGTACAAGACTTTATTTAACTTTAGTGTGAACGTGTTTAAAGATCGTCCCACCCTAAACTCACACCAATGGGTGTGTCAGTGTTGTTGTGTTGAACTGGTTGGGATGCTCCAACGAACAGAGCAATGTTTTGATGTTAAATTCGCATTTATTTATTTAGCATGCTTGCTTATATCTAAGGAGACGTACGAATCAGAAGTACAGTATGTTATGTAGATTTGTGTGTGTGTGTAGATCCACACATAAGTGTTTATTTTGTACTGTTTTACTAGAGCTTTGTTTGTATGCATTTCCTGACTAGAGTGTCATATTTGTCAATTTACATTTGTGCTATTTTACATGTTCAAATTATGCCAGAACACATTAACATTTCCTTTGAACAAGCCATCAAACAGTCCTTTTATACCAGGGGTGTCAAAGACACATGAATCCGCAGGAAAACAAATCAAACATTTGTGCGCATTCATTATATTGCTAAGATATATTCATAATTGTTTATAGCTGCAACAGAGCAGATAAACTCCACTTTCCAGAAAACTGTGTTGCCTGTTGTACTGTAGCTTGCAATGATAGAATCTTTCTTTTAATTACACACACAATATGCTCTTCTCGCCTGAAACAGGACCTGTGGGTGATACAACTGTTACAGAGAAACACTACACTACCACAGTTTCCCACTTTAAATGTACGAGTTGATCACAGTAATACTGACAAGATGGAGAAGTTCAAGGGAGACGTATTACCAGTAGAAAAGTACATTTCGCAATTTACACAGTTAAATTTGTACAGCAATTTCTACACCTTTTTTTTTTAAGTTGAACTTGATTTTAATTTGCAACACTGCGTTTTTAGAAGTGTTATGTGCGAGACGCTGTGAAAGAGCCCTGAGCATAACGTCAAACTCGTCTGTCTAGTGTTTACATGGAAAAGCAGCGCAGTGGTCTGTGGAATGCAAAAAAACGTGTTTAAATGGCCATTAAAAACACGACATTCTAAAAAGTTCGACTTTTAAAAAGCGTGTATCCGAACCTTACATTTTTTTCATTCCACCACTTTGCATCTTGAGTTTTTAACGTTCACATGGAACGCATTTTTGCACTCTTCAGCTTTTCCATTGCTTGTATGTAGATATGCGCTAGAATGATGTGTTTGACATTCACTTCTTGCGTGTCGTGCATAACATGATATTCTAAAAATGTGCTGCTCAAGTTAAAAGCAGTTCAATTGTTAAGGGCCAGTTGCACAGAACATGCTTTTGCATTTAAAAATGAGACAGTAGAATGAAAAAAAAAAAAGGTTCAGAGATGTGTTTTTTTTAGCACTGAACTTGAGCACTGTATTTCTTTTTAAACCTGAGCGTTATGGTCAAACATATCTGTTTTAATATAATACAGTTCATGTAGTTTGCAAACAATTTATTAATTTAAGCAGTTATTACAAGTTGTGACTACAATATATAGAAAATTTGGCGGTGGTGCATGTTGATTCAGAGTTGGCGCCATCTGAAGTCCTGGCAGGAGTTGGCGCTCTTTCTTCAAAGGTGTTGGGCCATCTAAATCTTCGTAAGAGGCTGGATCCAAGCTGGAGCTAGCGTAATCTCTAGTTACCTCAGGATGGGCATCCCGAGGTAGAAAAGAGAAAAGCAAATGGAAAATAATTAGCGTATCTGCTTTTCATAACATTCAAGCAAAAGAGAATCATATGCATTTCTTCTGATTTAACTTGAGTACAAGTCCTGTCTTTTAATGTATGTTTAAACTGGGAGAGTGAGTCTGAGCCCCAAACATTATTAGTAAGGCTGTTCCAGAGTTTAAAAGCCAAATGTGAAAAGCCTCCTTTAGTGGACTTGGATAATTCTATACAACCAAAAGTCCAGAGCGTGATGGATAGTAGGATAAAAGATCAGTTAAATACACAGGAGCTGAACCCTTTAGGGCCTTATAGGTCAGTAGCAATACTTTGTAATCGATATGGAACTACCAGATAAAATTGGGGATATATGATCATATTTTCTTGACCTGGTAAGAACTCTAGCAGCTGCATTTTGGAATAACAGTAGCTTGTTTATTGAGGATGCAGGACAACCACCTAGTAATGCATTACAATAATCCAGTCTAGAGGACATGAATGCATGAATTAGCTTTTCAGAAACAGATAACATGTTCTGTTGCTTAGCGATGCTTCTGAGGTGAAAGAAGGCTATGTTTGTAACATGAAATATGACTTTTTTCAAATGACTTTTAACTTGAGCGCATCTGCCTAGTGCAGATTTATATAGAAAAACAATGGAATGGTCTTGCATTTGTTTGCTTAGCCTTTATCAGTATTTCTAGATAATTACATTCATATTTCTTCAGTTCTAATATGTGATTTGTTAGACAAGTTTTAGGTTATGAATTACAAACGTACTGTCACAGGGTTGAAATAATCTGAAGATTGTGGTGATAACCTAATGTCTGTGGTGGTTTTGACCTGAGATGTGAAAATATGATTTCTTGAAAGTTCAGCAGTAACCTTTTCAAATGAAATAAAAAAAATGTTAAGTCTTGAAACTTTCTGGCATAAATGGCACTGTTTCTTGGGAATGACCCACTGTGTAGAACTTCAGGAAAAATAAAGCTTCTTTCTTTTGCAGTGTGTTCTTCCTGGGTGCGATGCTGGTTATCGCTGCTACGTTTCTCTACGGGTATGAGAGAACACCCGCGGCCAGTAAAGTATAGAAGACTGGACAGGAAGTGATAAATGACATCCGGAGCGTCTGCTAAGATGCTCTGCTTCAGGTGAAGTTCAGGACAAGAGGACCAGTGATATTTTAAGCTATTATGCTATCTGCTATTACAAGATAGCACACAAAAAAAAAGAAGTGAACCTAAGATTACAACCATCCAGAACTTGAATTGTCCTCTATGTCCCATGTCATTTCATCATAACAACACACAACCACAAATGTAGAGCTATGAGACATTGTTACACTCAGCTGAGGATGTTTAAGGTCTTCATTTGATATGTGTTTACATATAATGATCTCTGTGACAGAGCTTCACAAATTCCACACGTTACAGTTTGCATATTTATTTTGTGTGCCATACACTGGTATATTGAAGACGGGATTGTTTTACTTGAATGTATCATTTGAGAACTATCATTTTCTTAAAGCCAATAAAAATGTGTTTCTTAAAATGTCTTCCTGCCATATTCTGGTAATAAAACATGTTCAGTCTCCATCATTTAATCACCGCATTTTGATTGGTGGAATAATCCAGCATTGTGGGAAATGCTGAGCTGGTGCTTAAGAGATCAGACTCTTGTGAGATGCTCAGTGCACTTTTATTAGTCCTTGGATGAACAATGTGAACTGTCAGACCTTGTTGCTCTTAGCTGGGGGTTTCAATGGAAATATATATGTTGCATCACAGTTTGTTTTTGTGCAAAAAACGACTTGCATGCAAGAAGAGAGGTGAAAAATCACCTAGTGGGTTTTTCTTGCCCATAATGCAATGCTATGAAACTTTTCCACAGTAAACTCAGTCTCGTCCATTGCATAGACTCGTTTTGCAGTGGGAAAGCATGTGGATATCAAGCGGTTTTAACAACCACTTTTTTATTCCTCATTTCGGCACATCCTGTTTTATGAAAAGCTGGAATCTTGAAGTAAAACCACTTATTTGCTGCTGGTGTTCATGCATTTTCAGATACCAGGTTCATACGTTTTAATGTCTCTTTATTTAGATGATCATCTTGAGGAGGAATATGGCTTTGACAGAGATACAGAAGATGTAACTGAGAAATGATAGAGGGAGATGAGGTGAGGTATTTATCATATTACAGAGAAGGAACCCCATATGATCTGTTCGACCTTCATCTAGATCAGTGCTCCAAGCTTTAGACGTACTGCATGCATCTCCACTTCCAACGAAAGACTATCGTTTCCTTTGAAAGTGATTTAGGCGAAGAATAAATGCTCTGTTAGATTCAAGAGTTAGTCATTATTTTCTGTTATATGTCCAGACTGGATATCACCTCTTCATATCAAATTCAGTGCATAATAAAACAATGACATTCATTAAATTAAAAGCATGCAAATAATGAATAAATCTATCGAGTAACTTATATGTAGTAAATTTAGCAAACAGTCTCTCATGAAAGCGACAGCCACACACGTATACTGTCTTTATGTTGGTTGGTTGGTCCCTCTACTGAGCAATTTGCTCAAGAGAAAGATGATTAAACTCACGGTTCAAAAAATAATTTTTCATATTTCCTCACTCTGTAAACATCCGACTATATCAACTGCTAGCTTTATATAAATCTTTACTTAAATATTAATTTGCATTGCGTGCCAAGACCGCAATGTATTTATTTTGGTTATTGTATCATTACTGGTATTTAAACAGCCCTGTGTATAATTTCTGTGATGCATGCTACTTAATTAGCAAAAGCATGATTTTGGAAATCTATAAACTAAAGCAAGGAGGGATTTCTTTTTCATAAAAATTCAGTGATTGTGCCATCCTAATCAAAAGCAACCTATTTCACCCTTTTGTTTGTTATATTGGCTACAATAATTAATCAGCCAAAAAATTTAATTGTCGTTATTTACTCAACCTCATGTTGTTACAAACTTCTATGACTTTCGCTTTCTTTCTTTTCTGTAGGACACAAAATAAATTATTTCGAAGAATGTATGTGGTTTCTTTTTGTACATAAAATGAAAGCCAGGGGGGTCCAATGTTGTTTTGAACCCTGTTGACTTTCATCGTACGGACGAAATATCTTTATTTTGTGCTCTATAGAATTGGAATGACATAAGGGTCAGTAAATAACGGAGGGAATTTGTTTTATCCTTTGACATTTGTAATGGAAACTCCATTTCATCCGTGTCATAATTACCCAAGGAGTGTCAGTGAGAGAGGACGGAGTGAGACAGCTTGAGAATAGAGAGAGGGAGACAGGGGACGTGGAATGGCACAGATGGAGTGTGTATGACATGTGACTAATCTGGTGAATGCCTATGGTGCAGCACCCACTGCGTAAACTCAAACGGACTCATAAACAAACTCCTATCGATGTGTCTGACTGTATCTGAGTGTATCCTTGACATTACTAGATACACTCCACCTCAACTGGTGGATGTCTTCATGCACTCTGCGGTCTCTTTTGTCTTACAGCATGTAAAAGATATTTGCTAGCATTTGAAATGAAGTCACAAGTCAACTGATAGAAGTTTCAAAGAGTTTTGCTGGTTGTCCTACAAAGAAAAAGTGTTTCCTGCAATGACCTCCCTTGGTTCTTGTGATGTGATGCCACTTTGCGTGGTATGGGACCAAACATTCAATCTCTTTCATGCATTATATTCCATCCGTCCTGAAAGTCCTGAAAAGCCCTGTTGCAAAAACCCCTTAACTTAAGACGCTTAGTAATAATTGTAAAGATATTATAACTAAGGGTTTTCCTAAAGGGATAGTTCACTGAAAAATGAGAATCTGTCATTATTTTCTCACCTTCATGTTGTTACAAACCTGTTTGACTGTCCTCTGTGGAACACAAAGCTATTTTCAAGAATGTGTTCAGCTGTTTTTGCCCAAATTTCGATTTCGAGTCATTAAATTTGGTCACATGACGTGCAAGAACCAATGAAGTTTGACGTTTGAGGCCTCGCCATATTTGAGGTAGTCTATGTGTATCCCCTCAGGTTCTAATCACACCACTCCACGTGGGTTTCGAACTGGTATTTCCGGCATGGGAGGCAGGCATGCTAACAAGGATGCTAAAGACTACAGCCTCAAGCATCAGTCGCTAATGCACCTCTTGAGGCCAGGGGAGTGAGGTTTACATGCACAGCTCCTACTAGCTGGCCTCCATTAATACTCTATGTATGTATGACATGATTCGCTTTTAGAGTGAATGAAGGCTTATATTTTAATTTAAAGTGATCATGTTGCTCCAGAAGACTTGAAATATATCAGTTGAGTTGTACTGATTAATTTTATGGTACATTTAGGTCTTATTTTGAGAGGTCCTACATTTTGGACCCCATTGACTTTCATTGTATGGACAAAAACAGCTAAAACGTTTTTCAAAACATCTTCTTTTGTGTTCCGCAGAAGAAAGAAAAATTGGTAAATTTTGGGGTGAACTATTCCTTAAACTTAAGGGATTTGTTCCAACTGGCTGCTCATTTAGTACTAGTTACTTCCAGTCTTTTGAAAACCGACCAAGTACTTTGAAGTTGAAAGGTAGTCAAACTTTTCCTTTCTCGACATTCTAGTTCAGTGGAATTGAGAAACCCTACAAAGCTGGCAATCCACAGAGCAGCTTGCGATTTCCCAAAATCCAGTGTCCAAACAGTGCATGCAGTCTTCAGTGTTCTTTAGGCTCTGTTAAGACAACTTTATTTGGGTGGTATAACCACCAGAGGTTGTCCCCTCCTAGGCCTCCACATCAGCACCTGGGCATCGTTGGCATTGGGCCTGCCCAGCGCGTTGGGCGGGATAGGCTCATTGTTACTGAGAATGTGCGGCTGTTCCTGGTGTGGTCGTCCCATCAGTTTGGCACGAGAACCAAGCGGCATGGAAGGATCCACCTCAATGTCTACCCGCATACGCCAGCGTACTGTCTGAAGAACAATACGCTCTTTGGTGTCTGCGTTTAGCGCCACCAGCCAGGTGATGAAGCTCTGGTCTCGGGTGATGTGTGTGAGCATGGGCGTGTTGCTGTTGCTGATTGGCACCGCCCAAGTCACACTGGGGTAGAAGTTGTCATTCATGCTCACCGTTAGCCGGGACGGCTTGGACGTGGGGCCTGAGAGGGTCACTGTTTCGGTAGTGTTACCATACCAGGGATAACTGACGCCATCAGAATCGCTTATGGCCTTTACCCGTCCTTCCCGAAGCTCGGGTAATTCCCAGCTGGACCTGTGGAAGGAAAAGAAGATGAGCGGTCAGAAAGGACAAAAGAGCGGTAGTTCCGTAATACATCAAACGGGCGAAGAGGGTAAGAATATAGAGATGGTGAAGGTGGGTGAGAGGACCTGCTCAGTACAAAGTGCCTCATACAAATATGGAAAAACAGTGATTAAAAGACAGGGCCGTGAATGAAATATTCATGAATGTGTTTTTTTCTCTCAGTTAGACACCCCACTTATTTTAATTATCTCTTCTCAGCTTCTATCCTACTCTGATGGTCTCCTTTTGTTGCCCAGGATTTTAGGGTTAGGTTTAGGGCTGGGCTTGGGCTTGGGCTTGGGCTTGGGGCTTAAAAACCATAATTTCTCTCAGATTGTATGGGTTGTTAATGGTCATGGTAAGATACAGTGTTAGAACAATGTTAGGAGCAACGAACAAACTATCCATGGACACATCTTACTTAGCAAAATCATGTCCAATACGGCAATAGAGTTGAAGAATCGGAAGTGAAAGTCGTGAGTGTCGACAGGAAGAGCAACTTCCTCAATTGCAATTCAAAGAAATTGAATTTAGGTAATGCATTACGGGTTTTGAATTCTCAGTAAGACCTAAATCGTCATACTTCAAAGCTTTAAAAACTTGTTCAAAACTTCGAAACAAGGCTTTCTCAAGCCAAACATTTAAAATGTAGCCTATCGTTCAGTGTAAAAATACAGTGGCAATTTCTTTGAATTGCAGTTAATTTTACTTCTTTGCATTCAAATTCGAATTGTAACTGCATACTGTTTGCTGGCTACTTCAATTCAAATTCAGGAATTGAATTGGAGTTTTGAAAGCATTCTCAGCTCAATTCTAAATGGTACACAACACTACAATAAATATTACATACTAAGAAAAGATTCTATAAAGTTATTTAGACATGTCAAATTGCACAACATCATACTCACTTATTTGTCGACCACTGATGACCACAAACTCAACAGAACG
Source organism: Leuciscus leuciscus (assembly GCF_965113295.1). NCBI lineage: Eukaryota > Metazoa > Chordata > Actinopteri > Cypriniformes > Leuciscidae > Leuciscus > Leuciscus leuciscus. The sequence continues at coordinate 19,196,191 of NC_138730.1, read as the reverse complement.
ACCAATAAAACATATTGACACTTGAGCAGCTTGTCGTTGTTTGTTTGGATTATTGATTACTCACATGCCAATATCACCATATGTATTGAAGAACTCCATTTGGGTGCACGCCTGAATCCAGCCCACAGTCCATGTTTCGTTTCTAGGAACCGGGGGCATCACGATCCCAGCCGATGCTCTGAAGTATGGGGTCTTGTATCGCAGGACAATGGGCGAATTCTCCTCAATGATGGTCGGGCATTGGTCAATGGAGGCTGAGACCTCATAGACCACTATATTCTCCCGTCGGATGCGGGGCTTGCAGGCGATGCTTTGAATGCAACCCATGGTCCTGCTTATTAGGGGTGTCAATGTGGCCAATGACGAAAAAAAGAGGATATGTTTTAGCAATATATTCATTGGCACTTTTTGCAACCCTTGAAACGCTGACAGATCCTCGTCATTTCCAACTCAATATATCCTCGATAAATCCTCTGGGTGAAAGCAATAAAAAGCATGTCTGCTATGAAAAAGACATGTTTTGTTTCATTCCAGAGTCCCCGTGTGTTGTTCTAGCACAGCTTTGAGACAGATGGAGATGTGTAACGGGAACACAGCGGTGTTGTGGAACTACGGGTGTGTGGATGATCCGTGTCGCCTGTTTCTGAGGCGCTGGAGTGCCGCACTGCCCTTGATGCTCGTCCCCAGCAGATGTGATCCGGCCTCCACCGAATCGGACACCCGGTGTGCGCCTGTTTCTCGTCCTCCTTCCAATTCACGCGTCCGGCTGTATCTCTGAGCCCTTTGATCCTGGTTTTCCTGCTAGGCGCGGGCATGTCAATGCTGAAGAGGGAGCCGGTGCTGCATAGAGAGTGTATGTTTGTTATTTTTCCTCCAGGTGAATCGACCTCCCCAACATTTCGTTGATGCGGATCCTTTTGAAAAGGGAGAAGCGACACACAGACGGATACAACCAAGGAGGGATTCAGTGCATCTGATTTAGGCTACAATGCAAACTTGGGTCACCTTTACAAATGCAGTGCCTGTCATGGGCATCACTGGACTAATTTTGTTTTTTTCCTTTGTGTGTTTCCATCCCTTACATCCATAGCGAAGACACCCTGTGCAAATCTTTGGAGAACACAAAGATAATGATAATAATAGTAATGATAAAAAACACAGCGAATGCAATCGCCCTGCAACATTATATAGCGCAGGGATTTTTAAATATATTCCTCCAATGGAAAACAGCAGAGCATCTTATAACGCAGACATGTGCTTATATGGTCGCTGTTCAGTTGCAGTGAGGTGCTGATCAGTGTTGCCAGATTGCGCAAGAAAAACACGCAAAGACCCGCTCTGCTGGTTTACATAAAACCTAGAATAAGCATGGCTAAATTACAAATGATTGTTTTGTAATAATAAGAAGAAGAAGAACAAATACAATCTAAACTAACAATTGGCTATCTCTCTCGTGGGCTGAATATGCACATTAAAGTCCCCATGAAATCTAAATTGAAGTTTTTTTCAATAGAATCTGTCTGCATCCTGCAAGACTTCAAGTTACGCCCCTTCAAATTACGTCATTTCAAGTTACGCCCACTTCAAGTTACGCCCCTTCAAGTTACGTCATTTCAAGTTACGTCCACTTCAAGTTGCTCACTGTTTTTTTCGACTTAAAGCTGCGCGGCACAGACCGGTCGGTGTATGATAGTTCTGAATGCTTTTGAATCGCTCTCGCACGAGTTTAACATAAACAGAACAAACAGTGTTTCCCACACATAGACTAATTCGTGGCGGTGCGCCACAGAATCAACACCGGCCGCAACATATTGCGTTTCGTTATAAAAAAAATAAAATAAAAAGTACGCTCGCTATTTAAAACACGTAGCATATTCATTCAGCTGCATTTCCTTTCCCTGCTCTCCCTCCGTCTCTCTGTCACTCACGCGTCTCTCTCACAAGCGATTTTTTGTCTCGCCAAAGCCTTATTTGATCGGTAAATGATGTAGATGACTGCTGCGCTTGCGATAGGAACGAGCAGAGAGAGAGAGAGAGCCCCGGTCGCGCGCGCGCGCGTCTTCAAACTGTCTGGCTCTCTCTCGCTCCCTCGCGCATATTAATCAAAATCAATTGAGAATTGACACGATGGTAAAAGATCGGAAGACCGAAGTTTCACGTGGAGCATTCGGATATTTTTTTTCCTGAATTACCGCTGGGTGTGAATTGTGCTATAAAAAAAACCTTAAGGATTATATTATTATTATTATTATTATTATTGAAGAATAATGATCTTTGGTCTTATGTATGTCATTGGTCATTCATTGTGTGTCACTGGTGTTACTGTCTTTTTTTTCTGTCACATTAAATAAAATATCACATGTGACATGACAATTTTTCATCCATTTAATTCTGCATACACTCAAAAGTTAAGATTTAAACTAAGGATTGCATCATTAGGCTACTTGATTTTAACTGGTTTTCAAATATTTTCATCATTATAGCAAATACATGGTTGCACAAATGAACTAACATCATTCAACATACTTTTAACAAACATGATTAAAATAAATAAAACAATTTCCTTATTTGCTGAATTATTATTATTTTTCTGTACCTCTGACTACATGTGCTGAATTTTTTTTTTGAAATAATATTGAATAAAAACCTTTAATATATTGCCAAGCTGTCATTTATGTGTATTCATAAAGTCAAAGGGTAATCTAATAATGTGGTTTAAATGTTAAACTTACGACATTACTAAATGTCTCTATACGAGCTGGCATCTTGCCGACATCTCCTCATTTTGAGTTTGACATATCGTGTGGTTCTGTGTGATTTGGACAACTTCAAGTTACGCCCACTTCAAGTTACGCCCACTTCCTGTTACTCCCCTCTCTTGCAGTCCGCAGACAGACCCATCTCGTTTTTTTGGCTTTTAGCATGAATATGCTAGCCTTTCTGTTATCTATAAGCTATATAAGTGCTCCAAAACACTGATAAAATTCGCATTTAGAAGATGCAAGCATTCAAAACTTGCAGTCTCTCACTTCCACCAATATGGATCAATGATTTTGGTGACATCACTCTGCACTTCAGCTTCTCATCAGATTTTATGTCCAATCAAATGCTCTCTAGAATCTAAATAGTCCCGCCCCCTACACTATAAATAGACACTGAAGCTACCTAAAATCAGTCACTTGTTCACACATGTTGGCACATAGTGCACTATATGGGGGATAGGGAACGATTCAGGCGTAAATATGCTTTCCATTGGGGCGAATGAAGTCTGGTTTCACATTAGTGTCACAAACCGCTGCAGGCCACACACAGTCTGCTCCGGTCCAGAGACACGACAGCACAGAGCGGATCATACGCGCGAATCAGCGCAGACCAGAAAACAAATCGGAACCATTTGATTTCTACAGAGAATGCTATTTTAAAGCGATATGGAGGAGATTAGGAGGAGAAACGGTTAGAGATTAAGACGAAACTTCATCTTTGCTGAGCTGTGAGAAACCATAATGGCAATTTTTAAAAAGGGGAGGAGCTGTTTGATATGCCCCGCCCTGTCTTCCTGTTTCAGTGGAAATTACATCAACACATTGAATACTGTGCGTTTCATCAAGGCATTTTCAGCGGGCCTTTAACACAGGCAAAACAATACTAAATATATATATATAGGCTATATATATATATATATATATTTTTTTTTTATATAGCCAAAGATGTAAATAGTAAAATAAAAAGTAATAATAATAATAATAATAATAATAATAATAATAATAAATGTTGCTTTACACGTGAGTGCCAATAGGCCTAAATTTTTTTTTCTTTCTTAGGATTTAATAACATTACGTTCTGTAGTGTCTAGACAACCTTTTTCTTAGAAAAGGCGAAAACAGTAAATGACCAAGTGTAGGCTATTGGTCACTCTTAATAAAAACAAACACGGTGCCGCTCAAGCTATAACAAGCAGACATGGCAACCCTGGTGCTGATGCTGGTGCGCGAACCCCGGGCGAAGGAGGGGTGCGCGTTCTGGAGAGCTTTCAGAGCTATGGGCGTCGTTTAAGTGACGTATGTGACTCGTCTGCTCTCTGATTGGTCTGACACGTGTACGGCGGAAGTGGAATCTGCCCGGCGCACTTCCTTGACACGCATTAACCGGTCCTTCAACCAGCTCTGTACCCGACTCCCAGGGGTCGATGGTCATTCATTGAGTGCAACTGTCGCTTATCAGTACGGTTTATGATTGTGGGCTTGCTGCACAGGCTATCGGGGAAGCTTCCACACGTTGTGCACAGGATTAGTGTAATGATGAAGCCGCAGGTTGTGTTTGTTTTGGGCGGGCCTGGCGCTGGGAAAGGGACACAATGCGCGAGAATCGTGGAGGTAAGAGAGATGCAGCGCATTACGGCATTTATCATATTAGCTGGGAAGAATTATTCAAGAGCTGTATATGAGGCAACGAGGCTTTATGGGGCTTGTAGTGTGTTGATGTGTTCAGGTTAGCTGCACCTTACATGAATTGTTCATTTCCGCGTGTCCTCTAAGACATTTCATAAGGAAAATGCTAATTTCCAATGCTATTTGGTCCCATTTACAGTACCACTTTAGTCCATCATACATGATAGCATAATTACTTTGATGGAACGATAATTCTCTCTCTCTGTATTAATCTATGTGAGTTGTAATTTCCTGGAGTGTTTCCAGATACATATGTTTATATATCCTGGTTATGAACAGGACCTCTGTTCAAACAGATCCCACACCCTGCTGTATGTGCAGTGCTGTCATGATTTGGGTAGAAGGGCACATGTGGCTCACATCCATAAAACGTAAATCTGCCATGGCTGTAAATTATTTATTGTATTGTGACACACACACGCACACACACACACACACACACACACATATATATATACACACACACACACACACACACACACATACATACATACATACATACATACATACATACATACATACACACACACACACACACACACACACACACACACACACACACACACACACACACACACACACACACACACACACACACACACACACACACACACATACATACATACACACACATATATATATGCAGACACTTGACCTTCATTAAAGCTCAAAGTTTGTCAAACCACTCATAGCAGTTGCTTCCAATGTTTCTGCCTATTATAAAAAATATGTTAATGTAAAATATACTGACACACAAGTGAAGCAAGATAAAAAAAAAAAAAAAAAATATTATAGCCTGCTCTGGCAACCTTTTTTTTATTTTACTACTTGGATAATATAACCAGTTACACTTTGAAAACATCGTTTTATATCTTGGGTAGTTGACGTATAATAAGTTCATGAACGGTAATGTTCTATATACTGTATATATATATATATATATATAATTAGGAAAGTGTATATTGTATTTACAGTAACTGGAATTTCGTAATCACCTTTTTTTAATTTATTTTTTTATAATTGTTTAACCATCTGGTGCTCTTCATGTGGCGGTCAAAACATTTATTTTTTTCAATGGAATGAATGTACCATATTTTAGTTTGATAAAGTTTTTTTATTTAATATTTTGTATTTTTAGGTGATTTTATGGTACTAAATTATATTAATGCTGTAGTCATAATCCATTTATTCACTTTTTGAGCATAGACCTGAAAATGTAATCTCCAACTTAAACTCGTAAATCTTGAATGCTTTTAGAGCATTTGATCTCTTTTCAAAGACGACACTTGGCAGATTATTGCTGAAGTGAAAAAAGTTTAAGAAATGTAAGTTTAAAAAAGTTACAGAATTTTATGTGTATTGTTATGAAAAATGCACAGAAATGCTATTTTCAGTTTTTATATGAAATGCATATTTTCAAAAACATGTTTTACTCTAAAAAAATATATATATATATAATCGAACCCATAAATCTTAACAAATTGTGTTCCAAATTTGAGGTTTAGTTCTCAAAAAATGGGCTTTCAGTAAGATTTTGTTTGGCTGGAGTACCAAAAGTTATCACTAGATGAAATTAATTTTCCTGTTCGTTTCCAATGCGGTAATTTTTGCCTGCCATCAGTACAAATGTGATTATTTTTGTCAGGACCATTTAACCTTTTCGAATCATGTTCATGTCCATGATTTATTTATTTTTTTGTTCACATAGCAAGTACCGAAACCTTTACCAAGTTTCGTTCCATTCCGATTTTCAGTCAGAAATGACCGAAGAGCACCAGAGGGTCAAAATGGCTTAAGATGGAGAATAACACTTCATGCCACAGCATTTCATGTCAACTACTCATTTTCTATAACCACATTAAGGCTGCAGTTCTTGCAAAGCAGATATTGAAAAATCCGACCTCTGTTCTCATTTTGAAAGATATTGAGTGTCTGCATCGAGTGCTATTAAAAACCCCTTCTGTGAGCCATATGGCATCTAAACCAGGTTCTTAAATGAGTCTTTTGTATGCTTATGATGTCTACACATATACCAGCCGAACGTTTGGACACACTTTGTGTCTCATGATTGAAGTTGTGGAATATCAGGGCTGCTTTTGCTTACAAAGCCTGGCCTGTTCGCTTACCAAGCCCACGTTTTCTCTCTCCATTCATATAGATGACAAGCTGTCATTATCCATGATAAAAAGCTTCTAATCTTCTGGGTTGCATTAACTATAATGTGCTGCATTGAAGGTTCCTAACGTGTGATGTTTTTGTGTAACCCGCTGCGCTCAGAACTACAGCTACACTCACCTGTCTGCCGGAGACCTCCTGAGAGAGGAGCGCAGCCGCACGGGCTCAGAGTTCGGTCAGCTCATTGACAGCTACATCAAAGAGGGCAAGATCGTTCCTGTTGAAATCACCATCAACTTACTGAAAAAGGTGGTTACTGGTTACACTTGTCTGTCCAGTTTTACAAGCCTATCCTGTCCAGTCAGGGCGATTGTAGAAGGGAGCTGGAACATTAGCAGTTGACATTGAGAAATATTACTGAGAGTGAACTTGATCACAAATGTGTGCAGTTTAACTTATCAGTGGAGGAGAGTTCAAAGAGCGGTTCATTATAGGCGTAAATGCGCAGGCTTGTCTCATAATAGGCATAAATCATAACTCCATTACAAAACGGCCAAGCCTCTTTATAGCAAAGTTCTAATTCTGACTCGCCTTTTGTGAGTTGAGTTGCAGATTAGACAATCATCTTACCTAAAAAATTCATATTTTCAGATATTTGTCTTTTTTCAGTTTTTGGTTACACTTTATTTTAAAGGACAAGTTCGGTATTTTACACTTAAAGCCCTGTTTACAGATCGTATCTGATGAAATAGAACGGTTAAGATTAAAATTTGGACACATGCTGCTGTCCCGAGAATTTTAGGTTTATTTCGCTTCCCCCCCCCCACCCCCACAATGGTTGTCTATATGCACTGGAAGATTCCGACCTAAAAACACATTAAACTTTCGTTTACAAAGACGTGAAACTCACCGAGTGGTCAGGGGTGTTCACTGATATATTCCCTCAAAAATCGCTGAAAAAGATGCATTCCAACAGGTTTTATCGTAGTTTTTGTCCAACTCCATTCAACTCCGGTCCTGGAGGGCCACTGTCCTACAGAGTTTAGCTTCAACCCTAATCAAACACACCTGAACAAGCTAATCAAGGTCCTCAGGATTACTAGAAAATTACAGGCAGGTGATTTTTTTCAGGGTTGGAGCTAAACTCTGTAGGACAGTGGCCCTCCAGGACCGAAGTTGCCCACCCCGACGTTCTGTGAGACCGCAGCACCTTTACGGTATTACTCCGCCGCTTCTTCTTCTGTGTATTCAATGAAATGCCCGTGGTTTGCTTGCAATTGGCAAAGGTGCATTATCGCCACCAACTGGGCTGGAGTGTCTATTATTCAAGCTCTCAACGGAAGAATCACGGGTGTGACGCGTTTGGCAAAATAGGTCCACAAAAGCGAAATAAACCTAAAATTCTCGGGACAGGAGCATGTGTCCAAATTTTAATCTTAACCGTTCTATTTCATCAGATACGATCTGTAAACAGGGCTTTAAGTGTAAAATACCGAACTTGTCCTTTAAAGGTGTCCATGTTACAGTGTAATTACACATTTAAGTATTGAGAAATATTAATTAACTAAATGTACTTACTATAGGATTAGAGTTAGCTGTAGGGTTTGGGGTTGCACTTTATTTTACAGTACGTGTAGTGGTACTGGTAATATAAGGTAAAGGTTTAGGGGCAGGTTCAGGACTATTACCTAGTTATAACCCAGTTATTGTAATTGGTATAATAAGTACTTAGTATGTACATGCGGAACAGGACTGTAAAATAAAGTGCTAGCGGGTTTGGTTTAGGGTTAGGTGCACGTGATTATGCGTAATTTACTGTTATTACTACAGTAAGGACATGTAACAAGGACACAAATAAAGTGTTTCCCTTTTTTTTTTGTAAATATTTGTATTTGGCAGGCAATGGAACAGACTATGAAAGTTGATGAGAAGAAGTTTCGCTTTCTTATTGACGGTTTTCCACGTAACCAAGACAACCTACAGGGGTGGACCACTGCCATGGACGGGAAGGCAGATGTCAAGTTTGTTCTTTTCTTTGACTGCGGTAATGAGGTGAGGAGTAACGCATGTTTTGAGGGTGTTTTTGATTTATTTATTGTTCTACCAATGTCATTTCAGCTGGTTGTGTATTTCAGGTGTGCATCGATAGATGTTTAGAGCGGGGGAAGAGCAGCGGACGCACTGATGATAACAGAGAAAGTCTAGAGAAGAGGTACTTCCTCTCTATAAAACAGTAATAAATATCAAATTTATTGACAAATTAGCATTGTGTTTGTAAAATGTGGCTCTCACCATAGTTATATTGGCATTATATGGTAATGGAGGGCTAATGTTTCCCTGTTTACAGTGACTTTGGGTTATGCTTTTCATTTGCTTTAACTTTTCCTAAGAATTCTTGTTTAATTGTCAGGATCCAGACGTACCTCCAGTCCACACGGCCCATTATAGAGCAGTACGAGAAGCAAGGGAAGGTGCGCACGATTGATGCCTCCCAGTCAGTGGATGAGGTATGACTGATCTTTTTTTCTTTTCTTTGAGCCTGAATTTTTAGGGGGAGTTTTGCGTTAAAGGTAAATCAAATACAAGTTATTTTATATTCTTTATTAAAGTGCCCCCTATTATGATTTTTTCGAAAATTCCCTTTCATGCAGTGTGTGATAAAGCTCTTTGTGAATGTTAATGCTCTCCAAAGTTGTAAAGTCGGAATTGCACAATAAATAAAGTTATTGTCTCCCAAAAGAAAGAATCAACTCAGAACCGCCTTAACGAGTCGTTTTTAATTGGAATCTCACTGCGTGACACTTCTACATTAATAGATAAGACATTGCCCACCTATGTTGTACGTTGTCTGCCCGGCCGCGAACAACCTGTGAGTATGAATTATTATTGATGTATATATTATCTGCCGGGGTTTAAAAAAACACTATGTAACATTTTTTTACCTTAAAATAATGTTTCCAAAATCGTTTCATTGGTTCATCAAGTCGTAACAGGGTGAAAGGCACTTATGCCTCCGCTTTGCGGTCCTTTATCTGCTATAACCACACAATGTAAGATTGCCAGATCGGGTCGCGTTTCTGTAGTTCTAATGAGACATAAGAAAACTACAAATTTGACTAGCTTTACGGCAAGCGTTACAATAGTCATTATTTCGTTTTTCTTCGTTTCTGATGTCGCAATACATCATACTTTCATAAAATCATGCATCATCCTCTTCCTTGTCTTTGGACATCGTTCATTGCAAAGCCGGTGCTGGATAAACAGTGAGCGTGCGTGCGACAGTAGACAGCGGTAGGCTAAATTATTTAGGACAGCGGTAATGGACAATTCCGCTTCCAACCTGTAGGGGGACCGAAGAGGAAAAGTTCCATAGTGTTGCTTTAAAATAAGTAGTTTTGTGTTTTATATTGTGTATGTTTACTCATGTAACTCATGTATTAATGTCTAACTGAAATCAGCTGTGGGCCACTATTACCTAAAACTGTGTCTATTTATGCAGATTGTCTGTCGTTCTTACTACTATGAGTAAAAATAAAGGATGGAGCAAGATTTGTTTTGCAAACTTTAATGTTACATCAGTCATTCACGTTAGTGCTGGGCGAATGTATTGTTATTGATATAGTTTATATAGGATAACTGTTATTGATACAGTTAATAGTTTTCGCATGTGCACTGCAATAAATTATATATATACACATCATACATACACATGTTGATGGACATGCTCTTGTTAATGATGATGGTGAGGAATTGCAGTTGAAACATCTCATAATGTACGTCAAACTGAGTAGCGTATCACTGAGAAACGTCCTGCTCAAGTCGTCTTTGTGATGGAGGTTCGGGTTGAATAACTATTTCTTCCAATGTTTCATCATCGGACTTGCGCTCAGATTAATATTGTAAAATCGACGCCATCTTTACCGTCTTTACTGTGTACAGTCACTGAGGACTGAGGAATCATCCGGACTGAGCTGAAGTTAATGGTAATTACTAATAAGTGTTGTTTCCAATGTGCGCTGTAAGCGGGAGACCAATCACAGACTGGGTCATCTGGCCAATCAGAGCACAGCAGACTCGCAGAAAGGAGGGATTTAGAGAATCATTGATTTGAGAATGATTGAAAAATGTGATGTGCAATGTATATTATGAGAAGTCATTGTGATTGGTCTACCGCCTACAGAGCTTTCGGAAACAAAACACCTATTACCTCTCTATTATTGCGGGCAGCCAATGAAGACCATAGACTGGCATTATGCAAATTTGTTACATTGTTACGTAGGTTTGTAACAGGAAGTGATTCAGAATCGATTCTTTCTTTTAGGAGACAATAACTTTATTTGTCTTCCGCTTTGATCTTTAAAACTTTGCAGACCTTTTACATTCACAAAAAGCTATATTACAGTGTATGAAAGGGAATATTTGAAAAACCATGACGGTATAATAAAAAAGGCAATAATTACAATATATAACTTCTGTTTTCACTGTGCCATAGTGCTGCTGTAGAGGTAAATGTGGAAATAAAACACATCCTTCGATCTTTTTGAGTTTCATTTTGCTTCCTTTTAACTCTTCTTTCAGGTGTTTGCAGATGTGAAGAACATTCTGGATAAAGAAGGCTAAACATGTTCACAGCAAAATCCAAATTCTTGAAAATGAAGGTGTCTGTTTATTGAAGTCGGCAGTGCTAGCCTTCTCCATGTATCGATATATACGTTTTTACTCATTCTACAGTAAAATAGGAGTTTTTTTTTTTTTTTAGACGTAAGAGAGTGTGCTTATATCCATGTTTGTAAGTCTGAAAGAAAAACACTTGTGTACTTGCTCAATATTACACTGAAGAGGAACCAAATTTTCAGTAGAAAATCAAGCAAGCTTGAGCAATAACGCTCAGGGCGCTTCTATAGGAACAAAACATGCACGCATCTGCTCTTAACTTGAAGATTATCTTCCTTATTATATGTGAGAGATATGCTTAGAAATGTCTATCATTCAGTGTATAAAACACATTTAGAAATAAGCCAAGGATAGATTGGAAAATGCTTCTGCACTTAACCATTTCATTCTCCAAAACAAATGAGCAATTATAAATGACCAACAGGAAGTAAGGGTATTTTAGTAGATTTCCAGACCTGTTTTTGTTATATTTGGTGACATTTTTCTCATTGTTTTGCATAGTAATCCACAGCAGGTTCTGAGGACCTATTGCTGGCTACCCAAGAATTGAGAATTCAGTTTTAGCTGTACATTTTCTTTTATCATATTGTGGCGGCTGTATTCCAAACACGTGCCATCTTTGCTCAGGCAGTAGATTTTAAGATGTGGGGAATGGGGGGCTTATTTGATGTGTTTATTTGATTGTCTCAGCGCCTTTGGGGTAGTTCGTGAATAAACTGAATTTGTCATATTGATGTGACGGTTCAATCTGTGTTCAGATTGAGTCCGTAAATAATATAAAACAGTAAGTATCAAGGATGACAGAACCCGCTGAAGAAAAATAAATGTTCATGTCTTCTGACTCTTCCAGTCGACTGCTTAATTTGAGTTTTGTAAGATTCTTACCTCAATATTTTAAAGTTCTGCACTAAAGGAGAAGAACAAAAGCCTTCCTGAGGTAAATGCTAGCTTCACATGGCAGGTGATTATAGGCTATGCATCATTACAATTTTTGTTCACATGAAATAAACTGAAAATGTAAAAAAAGAAAAGAACCAGCATTAGTGTCTCTTTCAAAAACACTTTTTTTTTTCTCCAGGAAACTGTTCTTTGTGTATTTTGTAATGACTGATTCTTACACTGTAACTTTTTTGTTAACAATTATCAGAATTCAAATAATGAGAACGTCTTCGATTTTTCTTTCAAACAGTCTTTTTTGTTTTACCCCGATTCACTATGGTAAGCCTTTTATAAGTGGTTAAATATTAGCACTGTCGGGATGGTTTTCGCGGGGAATTGTGTACATACGTCACGCCTTTTCATATCTCGTCAAATCTTCAAATCTGACGATTTTGCGACCTTCTTCACCAACAAAACAACAGCTATCAGCAGTCAGTTCTCAGCTCCACACACACAGGAACCCAGACCGACCCCTTCCACAGCCAATACCCCTCTGTCCTCCTTTTCTTCGCTAACCGAGGAAGAAGTATCTACACTTCTCCTCTCCAGTCACCCTACCACCTGCACGCTTGACCCCATCCCCTCACACCTTCTACAAGCCATCTCTCCCACACTTCTACCATCACTCACACACATCATCAACTCATCCCTCCACACTGGCACCTTCCCTACAGCATTCAAGCAGGCTCGGGTTACTCCACTGCTCAAAAAAACCAACGCTAAACACTTGGTAGAGAATTACAGACCTATCTCTCTCCTACCATTCATTGCGAAGACACTTGAAAGAGCTGTCTTCAACCAACTAACATCCTTCTTGTCTCTAAACAACCAGCTGGATGTCAACCAATCTGGCTTCAAGAAAGGACATTCAACTGAGACTGCATTACTGTCAGTCACAGAAGCCCTACGGATCGCAAAAGCTGCTTCCAAATCTTCAGTCCTCATTCTCCTGGATCTGTCTGCTGCCTTCGACACGGTGAATCATCAGATCCTTCTGTCCACCCTCTCATCACTGGGCATCACAGGAACTTCACTCCACTGGTTTGAGTCCTATCTCACAGGTAGGTCCTTCAAGGTCGCATGGAGAGGCGAGGTATCCAGAGCACATCAGCTGACCACAGGGGTTCCCCAGGGTTCAGTTCTTGGTCCCCTCCTCTTCTCCATCTACACCACATCACTGGGACACATCATACAGGCACACGGTTTTTCCTACCACTGCTATGCTGATGACACACAGCTCTTCCTCTCCTTTCAACCAGATGATCCCACAGTAGCTGCACGGGTCTCAAGCTGTCTGGCGGACATCTCCACATGGATGAAGGAACACCACCTGCAGCTCAACCTGGCAAAGACTGAGCTTCTCGTCCTCCCTGCCAATCCGTCTCTACAGCACGACTTCACCATCCAGCTAGAGTCATCATTAATCACCCCATCAAGATCGGTCAGAAATCTTGGAGTAACGTTTGATGACCAGCTGACCTTCACAGATCACATTTCAAAGACAGCTCGATCATGCAGGTTTGCACTGCACAACATCAGGAAGATCAGGCCTTTCCTAACTGAGCATGCAACACAACTTATCGTCCAGGCCCTGGTCATCTCTAGGCTTGACTACTGCAATGCCCTTCTGGCTGGACTCCCAGCATGTGCGACCAAACCCCTACAGATGATCCAGAATGCTGCAGCTCGTCTTGTCTTCAACGAGCCCAAGAGGGCCCACGTCACTCCTCTGTTCATCTCTCTGCACTGGCTACCTCTAGCTGCTCGCATCAAGGCACTGACGCTTGCTTACAGAACTATCACAGGCTCAGCTCCCTCCTACTTTCACTCACTCCTACGAGTCTACATCCCTACCAGACACCTACGATCGGTCAACGAGCGACGTCTCGTGGTTCCATCACAGAAAGCCACAAAATCACTTTCCAGAACATTCTCATTTACAGTTCCATGCTGGTGGAACGCTCTCCCCACCCTCATCCGGAATGCAGAATCCCTGACAACATTCAAAAAACAGCTGAAAACCAATCTCTTCCGTGAGCACTTAACCTTATAGAAAAAAAAAAAAAAAAAAAAATTCCTTTCCCTTTGAAACATCACTTATCAGGCTTATGCTACTCTGAATAATACCTGAACTTCGTATTTTGAGCACTTCCTGCGTTGTTGTTGCTTTTGCCTCTTTATGATGACTCGCTGAACTTAGTCCTAATTTGTAAGTCGCTTTGGATAAGGGCGTCTGCTAAATGACTAAATGTAAATGTAAATGTAAATGTAAATCTGTAAATATAGAAAAGTTTGTCTGGCTACTTTGACGTGTTTGGTGTGGGAGTGGAATAGGTTAGTTGTCACAACGAGCGAGAAAGTTTGACATAATATTATGGAGCAGCTAAATCTCCAACCTCCGGGGAATCACCCGTTAAAAAAAACCCGCGAAATTGCTGGCAAAAGGAGAATGCAACAAAATGGCTTGGCTTTTCGGAGATGGCGAGAACAAGGGATTTGAAATGTTGTAAACACGGAGATGGCACTTTTAATACTCAACAGGTGAGTAGGTATTTTATTGAACATTATGTAGCTCTCAAACAGAGTTCATGGTAAAGCATTATTATAATATATATTGTGATGGGTCATTTTCATCCACAGTCGAAGCACAACTAAAATAATGTTCTTCCACAAAATACGTAGTTTTGTTATTTTACTGCTAGAGGGACGTTAGTGTACCTTTTAAAGTTTAAACTATTTCTTTAAGTTTGTTCATTCCTAATAACTATATAAGCTCTACATTATTTTTACAATGTCGCAATACATTTTTAATTCATAACGTTGTAATACTTTTATTATAAACGTATACTACTGTTAAAAAGTAGGAAGTCAGTGTTTTTGAAAGAAATTAAATAATTGAATCCTAAAAAAAAAATCCTAGTAAGCAGTTTTTAATATTGATAATAATAATGAATGTTTCTTGAGCATCAAATCATATTAGAATGATTTCTGAAGGATCATGAGGCACTGAAGACTGGAGTAAAGATGCAGAAATTCCAATCACAGCAATAAATTACATTGTAAATATATATTAAGATAGAAAACAGTTATTTAAGCTCTAATATTTCGCAATATTACTAAAAGTTTTCTTTTCAAAGTTCATTGTTCATTGTTATCTCTTTTTTTGTGTATGAACTTGACCATGTTGATATAGGCTATAAATGTGTATATAAGGAAATACTGATGATTATTCGTCTATTAAGAAAATTCTGTTATCACAAAGATGAAACCAATCATTTTAAAGTGGGAAATATCACAGCATTATATGGTTGAACAGAGAGTGAGGTGCAAAGAAATTCTGAATTTTTTTCAGAAATATAGGCCTACATTGAAAAACATAATGGAATCATATTAATTTTAATTAAAGGTACATTTTGTTTTCTGTACACACCTTTAAACTGTAATATCAATAAGGCTGGTATTCTGATAAATATATTTGAAAATGGAATTTAAGTTTTTAAAAGTTAATTTGGATTACACACAAAATAGAGTCAGACCTCTCAAATACACACTGTCAGCGCAGCACTGACACCATTTTCTGTTAATGATCTTATAGCTATAATGTTGTTTATCTCAGGTTATTTTCAGTAAAGACTTTAAACAGGATAACAGTTTATGAATTCCTATTATTTCACACAATTATAATAGAAAAGAGGAAAACAGATTCTTAACTACAAAAGCATGTATGAAAATAATGGCCCTTTATATGAACTGAAAGTATAAAGTTGTAAAACTGAAGCAAATCAAGTCTTTCTAGATCAACCCGAGGCTGTGAACGTCCAGCACAACAATAGTGGTCCTTTGGACAAATCTACGTTCATACACATTGTTTTTCATTTGTGGGAGGACTAGGTGAGCTTCATAAGAGCTTTGTAAATAATACTGATCTCAGTACTTTTGTTGGTGAATGAATCAGCCTGACAATGCCATCTAGTGTTAAACAATGTGGAAATACTATGGATTACTGGGTTCCATTAGTTAAAGTTGGTTAATGCATTAACTAAAAGAATGCAATAGATTTATTAGAGTATTTATTAATCTTTGTTAGTGTTAGTTGATAAAAATGCAACTGTTCATTTTTTAGTTCATGTTAGCTCAAGTCCATTAAATAATATTAACAGAAATAACTTTTGTTTTAATAATGTATTAGCAAATGTTGAAATTAACTTTTTCATTGTTAGTTCATACTAATGCCAACAAATAGAATTGTAAATATAAGTCCAAATCGTCCATGTTGTCTTCGAATTATTATCTCATAAAACCCATGTATAATAATAATAATAAAAGAACTGGAAAATGTAGTTTAAAAGAGTTTTAGATGAAATATAGCATATCACATCACACTATCATGTCAACTACTTATATATATAGTGGCTACACAAATTAACTCTTGAAAAGTAGGTATTTTGTGGCATGAAATACATGGACAAAAATGTAAATGTAATTTCTGCAAAGCATTTCAAGCTGCATCTGTAGTATTCAGGTTTTGCGGAGTCCATTTAGCTGCACATAATTATTAACATTAGACTTATAAAAAATGTGTCTATATGCAAGATTCTTAAATATGTATGCATGTGTGTGTGTATGTGGGGTGGGGGGATACAAATCGAACTTTGCACTCATTTGTTTGGTATCAAATATTTAATTGCAAGGACATTTTGCCCTCTAGTACCAAAACAACTGTACAAACACATGTAAATACAATATAATTGTTAGACAAACAGAGCTTCTTTAAATGTACCACATTGATAAAACGTTTACACTGCAATTGCATAATTCTTTTTGTACCAATCTTCCCCTTGTATATTTTATATACAGTGCATAGTTTGCCAGGAGAGGGAGTGAAATAGCATTCTTAAAAAAATAAATAAAGTTAAAATTATGTTCTTACACTAAGAATTTGCAGCGTGTATTGACAAGAACTTAAGTACAATGCTTGGAAGTCAGTATTTACAGAATTATTCAGATCCTAAACCATCATGAGACCCGGCTGAAATCATGAAGTGTGACCCAGAACGTGCCCTTCAGATTTCAGAAATAATATGTAACTTCACCATACGAGTGAACACGGACATTGGCATCACTAAGATCCATGCAGTATCAGCATCTGTATTTTCTGATAGCTTTTCTTGTGGCAGTACCAGTAAAGGATCCGATCTCCTTCAGCATAGCTTTACTTGATAAGGTTTTTGTCGAGTCTCAGAACAGTTTGAGGTTTTTTCAAGAGGTCACGAGGGAGCCGACGGGCAGGTCTGTTCTGCTTCTGCGGTGCTGGACCTTGGTGTTGGTGACGGCACCGTGCTTCTGCCGCAGATGCAGACGCAGCTGACTCTTGTGACGGAAGTGCAGGTCACAGTTCTCACACTGAAATCAGAAGCCAGGACCATTTCATTAGGACATTAAATGCTTCTTCGGTTTTAAGTTGACATTCAATGAGGACCTGAAGAAACTAGTGGTCAAACGATATATATCGCCTCGGCCAATATTTGGCATGTTTTAATTATCGGCATCAGCCATTAACATTGGAAGCCCATTTCCACCACATAAGAAAAATTATAATAATTATGACATAAGTTATAATGGTAACATTTAACCATAAGGTCTCATTTGTTAAAATTAGTTAATGTATTAACTAACAACGAGCAATACATTTGTTAAGCATTTATTAATCTTTGTTAATGTTAGTTAATACAAATGTTCATGTTAATTCCATTAACTAATGTTAACAAACTTTTTATTTTAATAATGTATAAGTAAATGTTTAAATTAACCTTAACTAAGATTAATAAATGCTGTAGAAGTAGAAATTATGACATACTATGTGACATACTTTATATGAAAGACAAAGTCATAATTTTGACTATTTCATCATTTCGACTAAATATAATAATAATTAGAATGCTAAGATTAACTATTTATTAACTAACGCTAGTAAAACTTTATACTTAATATGCCATGATTATGACTTTTGAAGTCAGATTTTCTATATTACCAAAGCATGGCAGAAATGGTCTTCCATAGTTTGTGTTGTTTGGCTGATAAGTGTCAGACTTTTATTTTGACAGCGTTGAGAATACAACACCTGAGGTCAGATGCACAGGAACCCTCATTCTTCGTCTTCAATAGTTTTACAGTTATGTCTAAAATATTAGACATTGCCACATCTACTAACAGTTTCAAACTATACTATAAAACGCGACATTTCAAACTGTACTGCTAATATTCAGTTGGCAGCCACTCTGCTCTGTGTTTATCAACTTTGAAGTGTTTGTTGATGAGAAAGTGCTCACATGATAAGGCTTCTCGCCCGTGTGTATCCGTAAGTGGCTCTTCAGCGTCTGCAGGTGGCGGAAGCGCGTGCCGCAGATGTCACATGGGTACGGTTTCTCTCCAGTGTGGATCAGTACGTGAGCCCTCAGATGAGCCACCTGGGAAACCAGAAAGAAGAAGAAGAAGATGAAGCGCCTCAGATTGACACGAAGGTTTCTCTACAGAAATGGTCTGGGAGTTTGTTTTTACCTGGACAAAGCGAGAGCCGCAGGTTTCACATTTGTATGGTTTTTCCCCTGAGTGGATCCGTGAGTGTGTCTTCAGATTGGCAGGTCTGTTGAACTGAGCTCCACATACGTTGCAGCGGTACGGTTTCTCTCCTGTAATTATAAACCATTTGGAGAATGTTCAAACGGCAACAGGTTTTAGAGAGCGTCGCTGAAGAATATTCTTTGTTTGTTTACCTGTGTGGACGGACTTGTGGCTGGCTAGGTTTCCTTTATAGCGGAACATGGCTTGGCAGCGGTCACACTTGTATGGCTTTCCGTCCTGCAGCCACTGTGGCTTCTCTGCGTCAGACTCGCTCTTGGACTCGCACTCGCTACAGTAGAGTCTGTCCCTCTCTGCCAGGACAAGCAAAACAGTTATAAGCCTTTGAACACTGCACACATTTCAGGTTTTTAGTTATGAAATCAGATCTGTTTGTTCAGACTGTGACTTCAGTATCCAATACATATCTACATCTGTTATGATACTAATGATCTAGGCGTCAATAAGATGCCAAAAGACTTTTATCCACAACAATTAAGAATAGCAGACGTTGTGGGAAAAAGAAGTTGGCTGCAGTACTGCTGTATCTTTCACAGTCATGCATATGCTGCTAAATGTGATTATATATAAACTATTATAAAACTATATAAAATATTGAAATAGGTATTAAATCACAAATATATATATATATAACAAACATAAAATGTAATGGCTAAATATTAATGCATATTATTATTATTATTAACAATTGTAATATTTAAATGGACATTGCATATACATTACTAATATATAAAATACATAAATATGAATCAATTAGTGCTGTCACATCGCATCTAACATAAAAGCTTTTGTTTATATAATATATGTGCATATATATATTATTACACATATATATATATATATATATATATATATATATATATATATATATATATATATACGATGCGATTAATCACGATTAATCGATTTGACAGCACTATAATAAATATTATCCTTAACTACTAAAATATTTTAATACTTCAATTAACATTTCATATAACATATATAATACTCAGAAACAGATTGGGGCCCAAAGATTTATAAATAGTTAATAATAATAATAACAGTAAATAATATTTAGGTAATATATTACATTACACATACAATTTACTATTCCTAAATATTAATAAATGATTATCATTATAATAGTTATCTCCCCCCAAATATGGCTCACAGAAGAAGTAAAATCTGACATGACAACCTCAACAAAAAAAAAAAAATTCCTATTCCACCCTAGATGATGAAAAAAAAAGTATTTAATCTGACCATTCTGACTGACACATGCTCCCAAAATATGAATATCTTTTAGCCCAAATTTCAACACATGTATAAATGCTGTTTATGCCCAGAAACATTTCAAAATGTATAAAACAAGTGTATTCACCTGGTCCTGTGGGTCTCAAGCTGCTCTCCTCTGTCAGAGTGTTGGGAAGTGCAGAGCCACGCTTCTCTTTTTTGATGCAATCATCTGCAGATCTGAAAACACATGACACCACGTTTACAAACACTGCGTCAGATGCTAATGCTTGCACTGGCATCCAAGACTTTCGCCACACTGACCTTCTGTCCGTGAGGAGATGCTCCTCAAAGTTCTTGTTGGTGGATTCTGCAACTGCGTGGGACGGAGTCAGTGAGCTGCCGTCAGCCGCTCCGTCGGTGGAGTTCAGCACGATGAACTTGTACTTCTTCCAGTTGTGGGCCTTTGGGTGAGTGATGGAGCTGGGAGGGGACGCCGCCCCTCGACTGCAGCTGCTGGACTCCGCAGGGGAGTTGGGTTGGCAGTCTGATCTGAGAGGGCTCTCGGGACCGCTGCTGTTCTCCACCTCTGCCTTCCGGTCTCCCTCAGCTTCAGCTCGAGCTGAACGAAAGAGCACAGATGGACGGTTCCTCTCTTCTCCTGCATTAGTCAGGGTCCTGGTGGAGTGCTGTTGACGGGCTATTACGCCGGTCTTGGGGATCTGCCAGAGGGGGTTCGTGGTGTTGGAGGTCTCCAGCGGGAGAGGTAGATGTCTGTAGAAGCGAGTCGGGCTTTCTGTGGATGTGCCGACTGCGTAGTGCAGGTTGGGAGGACCGTAAGTGCTGAAGTTCACACTGGATTGGCTGTTCAGGGCATCTCGGAGGATGAAGGGAGTTTCTGAAGTTAAACAGCCGTGATTAACCAGCATCTCTGCTCTGGTCTGCTTCACACACAAGCCCCTATGAGAAAACCAGTAGAACTTGAGTCAGTGATTCAGTCCAAGATAAAAAAAAAAAGGAACTCTTGTTTAAAACATATGTGTCAAGTTCAGTGATCTTCGTATTTGTGTTGTTTTCATATTGGTTTGCAAAACTTTTATACCATTTTCAACAAGTCCAATTTCTA
Source organism: Leuciscus leuciscus (assembly GCF_965113295.1). Taxonomy (NCBI): domain Eukaryota; kingdom Metazoa; phylum Chordata; class Actinopteri; order Cypriniformes; family Leuciscidae; genus Leuciscus; species Leuciscus leuciscus. The sequence goes on along the minus strand of NC_138730.1, from coordinate 19,175,035 downwards.
TCTATCTATCTATCTATCTATCTATCTATCTATCTATCTATCTATCTATCTATCTATCTATCTATCTATCTATCTATCTATCTATCTATCTATCTATCTACCCAAAAAATTGCTTTATTGGCATAACTGTAAATAATCTCTATCTATCTATGTCTGTCTACCTGTATCTCTATCTATCTATCTATCTATCTATCTATCTATCTATCTATCTATCTATCTATCTATCTATCTGTCTGTCTGTCTGTCTGTCTGTCTGTCCGAATAGAATTTGAATTTCGATATATATAAAAAAAAAAGTTCATCATAATAAAGTGAACTGCTTTTTAATTAATTAATGAATCAAATTTTAAGTAGAATAATTTAATAGACAAAAATGAGCATTATACCATTGGTCCAGTTACAAATCACATGCCTATGAACAGACTGTCTTCTCTAGTCTGTGCTTGAATGTTTTTGTGACGTTGTAAGCACTCACCTGGAGTCTATGTACCTCTGGCATGTGTCCATCACATGGTCCATCTGTAGGTATGTGGCTGTGTTGAGGGTGGCAATAATGAAGTTATCTTTAAGAGTGAGGCAAGACGTATACATGAACTCCAGCAGTATGGCGAAGCCATCGGGGTCCACCTTTGGATCTAAACTTATGAAGCTCAAGTTGCTCTTATGAGTGTCTGCAAACATGGAGTAGAAGAGGCCGCTGGGAAAAGACAAGAAGGAATACAGATGTCACTTTACTGTGCATGCCATATATTTGCTATTTCAAATCATAGCACTGACCTGCATGCCATCAGAACGGTCTTATGGGCCTGGAACTGCTGCCCACCGACCACAATGGTGACATCAGTCAGGATGTTTCTGCTCCGGAGCCGGTTGAAGTTGAACAGCACGTCACCGGCATGGCGAGTGAATTTAACGCAGCCGTCTGCTGCACTTGCCATTTTGTTCACCTGCACAGAAATAGTTCAAAATATAGTAAAACATTTGCAAAAAAGAATATCTCTACCTAAAATAAAAAAAAATATTAAAAATAATTAAACTAAATCACACCATACATTTTTTACATTTGAATGTCAGTGTGGTAATGTTATATCGAATGTTAATAAGCTATGTCAAAACTGAAGACGTGCCAGTTTAGTCAGATGAACACTAGATGTCCACAAAGTTACAGTTGCAAACTGAAGGTATGACCAACTTTCATATTAAGCCTAAACATATTTTGTATTAAAAATACTTTGTGAAATATATAACATTTTGTGATTGTGGCCCTGTAGTCATCATTTGCTTTGAGTTAATTTATTTGATTTGATTTTAGTTAGTTCTTTAGTGAAAAATAGGACACTTATACATTATTTCACATATTTAAACTCCCGAAACTACTATATTCATACTTTCATATTAGATAAACGCACTTCACTTGAGAGACCGATGGCAAAGTGTGTAGACAAATCCTAGTGAGCTGCTTACCTAGACAGCATGTTTGGGCATCACAGGGGCAAACCATCTTAAACAGCATTATTCATGCTTTTATATCACTGGATCTCCATAACTACGTCTTTAAGCATTTTATATAATTTTCAGAAATTTAGCATCATCTGAAAACTAGTATTACGACAAACATGCTATATAGTGAGCAGTAGGCTGTATGATTTAAGACACCAGCATGATGCAAGCATGAAGTTGTTCCTGTCACTGACACTTGTTGAACAGCGAAGGTGCATGTTGATATTTATTAAACCCTGTGGTATATTGACGGTTTATTAAATGTTATAACGGTATAAAAAATTAAAGTCAAATGAGTGGACTCTGTTACAGGTGTTTGGAGTAAACACCAGGCGTTTCGGTTTGACACATGCATGTTCGGTGAAATAGAGATTACAGTACACATACAGTAAATAATCTCATTAATGTGCTTGAATGCTGACGCAATCGTAACAGAACATAAAATAATTATGTTCGCGTGCTGACAATTATTAACCATTGATCATTTATAACATTTTCCATTAAATGGATCATTTTGAGAGTTCACCAGCATAATCACATGCGCATGGCCGAATGATAAATTCAGAGAAATCCTGTAAAAATGTATTCTAAAAATGCAGTGATTATGAAATAATTGATCATGTATGATCTATACGCGTCTACTGTTTTACGACCACACAGACTGTCTAACGTTAACTTACTCTAGGCAATAAACTTAGTTTCCCACCCATATAAAGTTGCGTAAACCTGTCGTTATTACACACTCCCGAGTGAGCTTCCTAACTCTACTTAACATCACTGAATTGAATGTAACAAATTGAAACTGACATATGAGACGAATAAGATTAGTTATTCACGCAATTAGGCCGACAAAAGTGGAGTTGCGTAATTAACTCGACACGTCTAAATACAAGAAAGTAGTCTGGTTTAAAACAATATAAAATTAACTGTAGAAACAGCTCGTTTCTCTAGACTAGAGCGTCCGTTGTTTAGTCTAGACCTTTTGCTAGATAGAAAAGAGTCACCTGGTGTGTTTTTCTTGGAAGAGTCCAGCGAAGACAGTTCTTGGAAGAACTCTTCTGAGAAGACGCAGCTTGTAATTCTCGGAATTTTACCAGTGGACTGAACCACTGACACACAAGAGGGGGATCAGACCTCACGGGCTTCTCGCTTCTGTAGTGCTGAACAACAGCTTAACAGAAATATCATACAAATCATTCTGAATGCTTTACAACTAACATGTGTACTTCGTTTTATTGCTTTTAGTAGCTTAGTTATTAACGTTGTTGGAGTGATGACAATCCGCTTGTCTGTATGTAGTGGATTGCTCCGGGGACGCGGTCATGATCTACGTCACTCTTGCCACCCTTTCACTGCTGTACAGATTCCTCGCGATATGACCCCTCCAAACGTATATTATGTCATGTTGAATTAACACATCCATTGACTCAATGTATAGCCATCACAGGCTACAGTTTAGTCTTATAAAGTTATCACA